>NC_052108.1:5087741-5153938 GCF_012273895.1 Zerene cesonia
AATCCTTTTCTTATTACTTATCACTTAAAAATGGGCAGCGCATTCGCAGACGCACTACCGTTAATCTCAAAAATTGAACAGTAAAAAATATAGACAGTAAAGCGTATTAAACAAGACCATATCGTAATAACGGGTAATACTGCTAGTAAAAGTAGTTAGGCGCAAGCGTCGCATATCGCGACGCGCAAGTCCGCCCTACGTACAAGAGGAGTGCAATGTTCGGTGGCGCAGATGGCGCGGGCGCGGGCGAGGCCAGCCCGGTGTGCGTGTCGCGGCGCGAGCGGCGGCGCTCCTCGTGCGTGCGCCGCGACCCCGACGACATCCTGCGCTCGCTGCGCGCCGTCAAGGGTGAGCTCGGTCGCACGCTATCGCTCTCTGGCTCCACTGCACGACGTGAGTGTTCTCCTCCGACTACCCGCTCTACGTCTTCCTTCCTACTGCTCTTTTCTGTCCCACTATACGTCCCCGCAATTACATAAGTCACTGAGAGAACCACCGACGAGGGCTACACGTGGACGTTCCGATTCTCGGATCGGTCGATTTAGACAATGTATAATTGATGAAACGTGTGTCATTTAAGAATATCCTCATTGATATAATTGTTAAATAGCGATTTAAAGACGACCATTACAATTTTGCTCTGTTTCGAACTCTACTCATGTGACCTAACGTACATATAAGTATTTAAGGATCCGAACCCGCTTCAGGTTAATCATTAAGAGTATTTGTCAGTATTATGTAGCTATATACACTTTCCCCAATAGGCCTACCGCCCACCACTAGATAATGCAAACATTGAGGGTACTGACCTGTACTGTTGTGCTTGTTCGGTCGGCGGCGACGGACCGTTAGCACCTCGGTAAGCGAACGCCCGTGCCGTGCATGGGGCTTGTCCGTGCGCGGTTTCGGTGTACACGATCCCTTGTGACGTCCGAAGACCGGCCGACTGCCGTTTCGCCGCTTGTGGCGTCGGCGTCGGGCGCCTCTTCCCATCGCGTCGGAGCAACGGTGTATGCGAATACATAAGGCGCGATGGCGGGGGCGGCCGGCGCGGATGCGGCGCGGGACGGGGGTCGGCGGCCACGTAGTAGCATGGGTCATACATTGCTTGCGCGACGGCCGCGCGCCCGCACCGTTGAATGTGGCTGCGCCCGATGCTTCTCATCACTTCACTGTGTCTGTTCTGTCCTGTCCTGACGCATGCCCCGTCGCGGGCGATCACGCTCACTTCATCTGTTTCTGTGTTCCGTCTATTCGGCTACCCGTCTACGTTCATCTCGATGGCATCGTATCGCCTAGGTTATATAAAGAAATCATTACTTTCGCGAATATCATTCATTGTTGAACCGCATTCTATTAGACTTCTTGTATATACCTTGCGTAGGTTGTAGTTGGTCTCGCAGTGTAACGGACCCCAGAGTGCACGCGCGAGCGAGCCGCGCTCGAGTAGGCGTAAGTCGTAGCGCACTCCGGCAGTCGCATGACAAAACTTCTCTAACACCCAACTTTACCTTACGATCAATGGCTGCTCATGACACGGAATGCTTACCATCGTAATGAATCGGAGACTGCTTTAAGCGACTATTAGAGCCTTGAAAACACTCTTGGCTGCACTCGTTGATATGCTTCTTCTTTCATGTGTGTGTTTAGGTAAAATACAGATTGAAATCTATGTACTTAAAGAAACCGTATACATTAGCACGAAGCTGTTTGACGTGCTTATTAAGTGTTTATTATAAATGTTCGATTGAATGGTTCATTCTTATTTTGTTGTATTGTTGTTAATCTTAATGTGTATATCATCAAAATATAAATTCCGTTTATCTTATGACGTCGCCCGTTGGGTGGGGACATTGATATGAAAATTGTCTTTATTTAATAGAATACGCGCTAAAATCTCTTTATCTTGCCATATTAACTATCTTCTATAACAATAGTGGTAGATAAAAGATTTCAAAACGTACGCAAAATTAAAATTTAGAGTAAAACAAAATGGTTAAAAGGATTACACAATATTGCCTATATTATACTGTCAGACAACACGATTCAAAAATTAAAAAACAAGTTAAAACGTAAAAGGTTTCATTCCACGTTTTCCATTTTTATATCAATGCGCGGGTGCGGTGTGCGGGGTGGGAGGGGTGCGGTTAGGCATCACGAGCGCGTGCGTGCATGCAGGTACGGCGACGGGGCGCAAGGGCAGCATGTGGGCGGCCGTGCCCGCGGCGGCGGCGTGCGGCGCGCTGGAGGCGGACGGCGCGGACGGGCACGTGCCGCTCGGGCCGGGCCAGTTGCCGCCGCGCGGCGCTGCGCTGCCGCCGCTACACGCCGAGATCAACATCAGCATCATCATGATCAAGGGGCAGCTGGAGCTTGAGGTGAGCGACCTGGACGGACGTGAACCCGCGTAGCCGGAGTAAACATTTTATAAGTTGAATATCACGCGTAGTTGCTGTCAATATGTTGCTGGTGACATTGCGCGATTCAAAGTCGAAAACGACAAGTGTTGAAAACTTCTCACTCGAAGAGCCTTAACATTTAAACAACCCAGCAACTTCATTTATCCAATGACGGGCAGCATATAATAACCTTGAATACGAGGCTTAAGGAAGCACATTTAAGACACGTAAAAACGGTAAATATAGAATATGGACATCCGTAAACGTGACCTGTCAGCACTGATTGTTTAAACAGTATAAAATAAATTAGTTCAAAATTGTTAGCATAACGAGACAAGACTATAGTTATACAAAGTTGCTTCATTATTAACACTTGCAATTCTATAGGTTTCCCATGCTCGTCGAGTGTATGGTGTGAACGGTGAGGTGCCAGATTCGTATGTGAAATGTTACCTTCGAGACGGTGACAAGTGGCTGCATAAGCGCAAAACACGCGTCATCCGTCGTACAACCGAGCCTCACTTCAAGCAAACACTCAAATATCAGGTCAGTTGTATTAGAAACCTAAGTTGTGTTAAAAATGGAATGAATGAATATAAATACTACTTAATTAAAATTTGACATTGTAGCAAACAAAAATAAAAAGCAAATAAAATATATATACAAATACACAGGCGAGCGAATCGCTCGGACGCATTCTCGTAGTGATGTTGTGGCAACGCTGCGGCGGATTCGAGCACAACCTAGCGCTGGGCGGCGCGGAGATCTGCCTCGACAAGCTGACACTGCCGCAGCGCACGTACGGCTGGTACCCGCTGTTCCCCGCCACCTCGCTCGCGGCCGACGAGTCGCCCGACTGATCCAGGGAGCCGTCGCCCGAACGCAAGGACGACTAGTCGCCGGCTACTAGTCGCTAGCCGCTAGCCGCTTGCCGCTAGCCGCTAGTCGCTAGGCGCTGGACGCTAGCCGCCTCGCCCGCGACGGCTCCCCCGAATCGGTCGATTCCTCACGCGTTGGAAACAGCTCTGCCCCAATTTGTCCCTTGTAATGATGTGCTGACGACTGATGCGCACGGTCGCCGTCTTCTTCGACTTCCATGTAGTATTGAGACCGTTTGTTGCGTCTTCATTTGACTCAGTAGGAACTTCACTTGTGTTGCGGCCGAGTGAACGTCCCGCATGTACCCTTGTCGAGGAGCTTACGATTTGGCTTTGAATGCAATTTATTATTATATTGTATTAAGAGAAAACGCCATAAATCGAAGTGGCTTTCGAGCAATCCGATTTAATGACAGCTCGTATCCATTTCGTTCTCTATCAAATAACGTTTAAAATGAGCTCTTGTGATCTTGAACGGTTTTGTTACAAAGCGACTTCGATGTTTTGCGTGATTTGTAATAGGTATTAAAATATTATATACAATTTGTAGAGATTTTATATGTTGTATAGTAGCTTCGTAATGTACCTACTATTTATATCTACTAAAACTTTCCGTTTTAAAGTTATTGGTGACAAATGTGACTTTACGTATTTTATTAACTGTTTGTAGCAAAAAAATATTTTTTTTTTTAACATAATTGTGTAGCAAATGTTATTATCATTAGCTATTTACTTGTAATTTAAATATTTTCATCTCAAAGTAATAACCCCAACTTCGACACTTTGCCTTATACGATTAATAAATGTCTTAAGTAAAGTCCTAGCGAGTAAGTGCATCTAGGTACTATTCTTCCAAGGTTGTGCTTTAGTGAATTTTCCCTGAATGACTAATCTACCTACATTCTTAGATATCTTGTTTCTTCGTGTCAAAATATTATCTATAACTGTAAATATAAATTATTTTTCAAAATTTTCTACGCACAACTACTTTCGTGATAACAATATAATATCGGCCTTTTTATACTCTTTAGAGAAATAGTGTCATTTCACGTCACTTAATTATGTCTTTGTACCATTTACGAATATACTTAAAATCTTCATTATAAAATATCTTCATGTATTCATATTATATGTGTGTAGAAGAACGAAAACGTATTTCTTCGTGGTAAAACCATAATATTTAAATTTATATGTGTTAAGGAGAATATAAGTATATAGAAAGACTATAAATTATAAGAACAGAGGTAGATTGTCGTCGCAGCACTTTGAAGTGAGATGAAAGACACGAACAAACGTGCTGCAGGCCTAGAGAATAACTATGGTATATTTATCAAAGATTATTTATATCGGTGTTAGCTACAAATAACATATCTGTCTATCATATAATTACTTAAAAAAGATATATCACCCGATTCTGTGTTCTTCCAATGCTTAGAGACTTGCTTGACAATATTTTCTTAATGTGCCGAAAATTGCACGTGTATCTATCGGCTACTTTATGTACAAATTTTTATCATATACACCATACTTTCAGCAATAAATTCTACTTATATAAAACCTTATTAACTTGCCTTTGTAGCATAATATTCTTATAAGTGAGTTTGTAGTATTGTCATATCAGGTTATAAAATATCCTTCGTAACATTTATTTCTTCTTGAAGGTTTTAAACATTTGCAACCAGTCCTTATCATGCACAACGGTAAAATCCCAACATGATATTTATTTTTCTCGTCTCCCATATAATTATATATTCTCACGTCTCAAAATCTTCCCAAATTTAATCCCTAATTGTCATGAACCATAACAATATTTTGAGTTTTGTGACCATTCAAAATTCATATGTAATTTCAAAAGATTAAAAATTAATATTGACATATTAACTATTTGATAATACTCAAAATATATGTATAAAAGTATCAAATTATATTTATGGTTAACAATACGAGTGCATTATTAAGAGAAAAGCTGTAACGGAATCAGTACAGTTTTGCCAAAAAAATCTCAAAACGCTTTAGCACTTCAATAAATTAATATATTAAGATCTCAAAAAATGGAACAACAGTAGTTTATGATCTTATAAAATGTTTACACTATCACTATTCATTTCAAAAATGCAATTAAAAATATTGCTAAAATGTATTTAAGTATATGACAATAAGATATAATTTGGATGTACTTACGTCAATAACATTTTATTAGTATATCTTAGTAGAAAGCCAAAGTAACATCAATCACAGATTTTGATGATCGAGTATTTTTTTTAAAACCAGCACAAAAAGCTGTATTGAAATACGTATATGCGATTGTAGCCATGTAGACCGTTCGACCGTAGACTAAAAATCCATTCAGCATGAAAGTACTGTCCCTGAATCATTTAAAACTACAAAAACAATTAGAGTTCCATAATAAATACAATATATTTAGTTGTTGAAACAAATTATTCTTGTAAGTTCTATATTTATTATAAATCACAAGATAAGATATTTAAAGAATTATATCGATCTTAAATTCTAACATGTTATGTTAGAATCGATCAAATCATTTACGCTTACTATCTTAATATTTTAGTGTAACAAATAATATTCTATTTAAGAAAATGTTATATTAATTATATAGTGTGCCTCATTGAGCTCTATCACAGTGTCCTAATTAAGTACCGAAATATAAGCCTATTACATATCTATATAGAGACAACCTGTACCTGCGACATTTTAATGTGATAAATAATTATTATTTTGGAATTAAACATAGTCATGGCATATTTACCAGATATTAAAATTCTTATCTTTCTAACTGTAACTCTATTTCTTTATAGTGCAGTCATTGTGTGGTTTTCGCTATAATTACTATCTCCTAATTAAAAAAAACAAACAACTCGGCCCTAATAGAAGAACCTCATAATACTCGATATAAAATAGCATTTTGCATATCTTCTTATTATTAATACGTTACATATTTTAGTACTCATAGCGAAAACTTATCAAACAAATTCTTGTACGTAAAATATGTGTGTAAAAGTATATTATTAAATAAATGTGATAAAATCTGATATTATAGTGAAAAGTTTGTGTTTTATTTTATAAACCTTGACTTTTAATTATATATTGTAATGATAAGAATGATAATTTTAATCAGAGGATTCTAGTTCCAATTCCAAAACACTCATCTATACCAATATTATAAAGCCGAAGAGTTTGTTTGTTTAAACGCACTAATCTCGGGAACTACTGGTCCGATTTGAAAAATTATTTCAGTGTTATATAGCCCATTTATTGAGGAAGGCTATAGACTATATATGTATCACGGGCGAGGCCTGGGCGGACCACTCGTGGTGGATAATTAGAGAAGTGTTTAGGTATATCTATGTTCCATTTTCAAAACGGCTGAACTGGTTTTTAACAAAATTTGGTTTAGTGACATTAAAGACAATAATCGACTTATAAAATTTAATAAAGGATACAGTGTATACGTGAAAATTTTTAAGTGGTAACCATATTTACGCAAAAATAGAAGGTAAAAAAATATAAACTTTAGGTACTGTTAATAAAACACAATTTCAATTAAATAATTTATTTCCAATCCTTTATCTGTATTATTAAATATGAGAAAAATCGGCTGGTCCACACCATTTTGTGATGTGTTGCAACATTGCTGAGGCGATTGAGTGTCCATTACGCGCCACGTGAGATACGCGCGACCACCACTCGCGGTTTGCGCAACGACCTATACGAAAAAAAAAATTACTTGTTTTATGAATTGCTTTTTATCAAGTCATATTACACATTGATGTTTAATGTGATCAATGAAATTTTTGTATTTGAATATGTTGAAATCAAACATTTTTTCCGACAAAGTTTTTATGCTAAATTTCTAGCATAATCGTTTCCTGTGATAGATCAGATTTTTCAGAGATATGATAAAACATACCCAACAAAATTTAACTTTCTAAATTACTACAATAAATAACGATCAACAATCATCTGACATCACAAAATAAATTTTCATGGCATTCCCAAAAAGTAACAAAATATCCTCCACAACAATCCACATAAAATAAACACAATAAACAAGTAATAAATCACATGCACGAAACGACATAAATCACAATCGCGCACCGTTACTGAATGTGACGAGTCTGGCGGCGAGCGGATAGCCGGTGAGCACGCAACACGGCTCGCCCGCGCGCGCGCGCGACTCGTACGCGCCGCTGCCGTCCACTGGCAGCGTCTGGTACATTGCACGATAGTGATATAACAAAAAGCATTTTAGTTTTATTAAATACTAGCTTTCTGTTCGCTACATTGATCGTGCGAAGCGTTTTAACTCTATTGATTGGCTTTAAAATTGCTTAGGTGGAAGCCCAAAAATCCTTTTAGTCATCTACGTATGAACAAATTTTTTTTTTTGTAAAGACGACAAAGAGCAACTAACGGAAAAGGATAAAAATAAATGTAACGCTGTATTAAACGTAAAACATAACACGTAAAACAGTTCATCTCTCGCGTAGTCTCTGTAGCATTACCCGACGTATCCACATAATTTAGTCTTGATAATTCTAGATATTGTGGGGATGACATATTTAACTATCAAACCTATGAACATATGTGACACTTTATTAAAAGAGAAACTATGAAATTTAATATTTATAAATAACTAGCTGACCCGGCAAACTCTGTTCTGCCTTACTCTTATCATTTAGGGGTATGAAAAATAGATTTTGCCCGATTTGCAGACATACCCAATATGCACAAAAAGAGTTTGGTAACTAAAATTGTGACACGGAAATTTTATAAATACGATACTTATTATTGCAGCTTCGCAAAGATTCAATCATTGAGATTTTTTTTTATACTGCACTCCAAATCCGGTCTCACCTGTTCGACGGCGCGGTCCATGGAGAGCGCGAGCACCCAGTCCCGCAGCGCGAGCAGCGCGGCGCCGCGCACGCACGAGCGCTCCGCGAGCAGCGGCCTGCGCGCCCAGTCCGTGCATTCTATGCGAGTTAAGCCGTGTATCCACTATGTTCGCGAACCCTTGAGCTCTGCGCTATTGTACCAGCTCCTCATAGAGGATAGGTTTTGACCTTGGGGCGTGTAACGCTCAGCGCTCCAATGGGTCGCGGCAAATTAGGCGAATACAAAGGGGAGCTCAGTTTGTTCTGGACTGTGGAGCATGCGTGTTTCTATGGAGATACGCAAACCCTCTCCATCAGAAAGGTTACGGGATCTCGGAGCGCAAGGAGTTCGCGTACGTAATGGATACTTTACGTTTCGTTGAGTTCAACTTCAATTACGTCAATGTATTATATTTATTTATAAATGTGTGAGCCACTTCATTTTCATTCATTTATGACTTAGATCAATGACAGTTAGTATATTTCGTGCTATGGCTTTGTGTAGTGCTTGATGATGATAATGATGTGAAGGGGAGATATTTAACGAAATATGATCAAAATCGGTTCATCATTCTCACAAGCACACATCGTCAATAAATACATTTAAATATCATTTGGACTAAGAAAAAAATGTTTGTGAGTCTGTTCCGAGCATTCATTTTATTATCTGTACATTCGAGAACTCTATCATTACCTTCATTCACTAAAGCCTTACCAAAATCGGTGTAATCCAAGAGGTGTGCGTTATCTTCATCGGCAGCCTCCGCCAGATCCAAGCAATGGTTGAGTATCACGAACGCCTCACGCGCGCCGCTACTGCCTTCTTCGCGTATCGCTACTCCCGATGCGTAGAATGCTGTATAATTAATATACTTTATGAAGGGTACATATGTTATTTATTATTGACGTACATACATTTTAAAATCCAAAGAAATATTGGAATATCAAAAAACAATTATGCATATAAAATACATTTTAAATATCTCACCAACGTCAGCAATTATAATGTCCGTGTAGCGTGGTAAAGCACGCGCTACTTTCGATGCGATTTGAGGCACGTGTAACCCCATTAACAAGGTAATAGCCTAAAAGACAAAACCATTTTTATATTTAGATCTACATTTTCAATGCAAAATATTCATTTCAAATCAGTGTACTAATGATAGAAAAAAATCTTAAATATTGTCATCTACACGAACACGAAACAACATACAACGCGAATTGCGTGAAATATTGAAATACGTAGAGAATTTTCAAACGATGCTCATTAAAACGGCTAGCTCCCACGAGCTTGTATGCATTTTACCGCAACATTATACGTAGAGCTAAATATGTCCAGACATTTTAGTCACACATCACAAAAACACTAATTAATAAATAATATTTTATTATTTGACTGTATTTTAAACACTGACAGTGTGAAATTTTTCGTTAGTAATTAACAACGTTTATTTTGGATATAAATATCATTTTTTTCAAAAGTTAGTACAAGATACTACCTCGATAGCTCTTTCCTCAGCTCCCGCTGATACCATAATTTCTGCGGCAACTTTCAACGCAGAAAACGCCTTGGGCGCCATTGACACGCGCACCAATAACTCATTGCACACAGCTTTAGCTAAATTCGCATCGCTGCTCGATATCGTCTCCGCTGCGTTGTCAAGTATGAGGTACTGTCGTAGAGTATCTATGACTTGGGACAGCGCTTCTGGTGTATCTTCACTTTCGATGTCAACCCCTTCTAAGCGCTGCAGGTTTAAAATAGTTGTCAAAAAGTAAATGTTTCTTTATCTTTTATGGGAACATATTTTTGTTTATTAGATGACGCAACAATCGAATGAGGGTTTTTTTTTGTTATTTTTGCTGCAAAAAAACTATTATTCGTTCCAAAATCGTGCTGAAAGATGCACCTCATTAAATAATTCTAGGAATCTTATTCTTTATACCAATCTCCAATGGTCGATACCACTCAATGCGAAACTAAATACGTAATATACCAGATCTTTTACAATATAGTAAAAAAATGACTACAGGTATACACCCTGCGCAAGCGCACTAACCGCGTGCGTGTTAAACAGGTGCGCGGCGTAGCGCAGCGCGTAGTGCGGCGCGCGGGACGCCGCGTGCGCCAGGCAGCGCTGCCACTGCCCCGCCGCGCATAGCTTCTCTAGCGCCGATCGCTCTAAGTCCAACTCCTGTTCTTTTACGTCGTCCACCGGTTCTTCCTCTTCGTACGGCTTCGATGTACCTGTCACATGGAAATATAAGTTAAGAAAATAAGTTAACCTACGGGGACTAACAATTAATTATTATTACAGCAAGCAGCATTGTAGATACCGCAATTTCCACTATCTTTATTTCAAAACATACGAAAGTCAATAGTTTTTTTCTATTTATATGAGCGATGAAAATGCATTCAATATTACCCTTCGAAAAGAAGCGATGTTAAATTATTATTGCGTAAAAATAAAAATAATAAATTACCTGGCTCCGCATCCTCTACACCATCGAGCAGTGCAGCGCGCAACTGTTCCCCAACTTCACTTTGGCCAATCGCATCGAATCTAGAAATGTTTATAAACTTTATCTCGTCACATAAATCACAATGATCTATTAAATTAAATTGTACATTAGTCTTATATTTGAGAACGTTTAATATTTTATGTTATATAAAAATTATCGATACAAATAATATGTTTTTTTTTCGAAATGAAACCAAAACTTTTGTTGTCTAAGATACACTCTTAGACAACAAAAGTCCTACTCGCTCCCACTAGCAGCTGCACTGCGTCCCGCGGCCTGCCATTCACCCCGAGATCTCAACAGAAGGCCCGTACCGCTCGGCGAGCATGTCAGCGGCCGCGCGCCTGTCGTCCCCCGCGAGGCGGTCGCGCGCAAGCCGCGCCGCACGCAACGCGGCGCGCTCCGACAGACGCGTCGCGCCGCTGCTGGCAGCTGCCGCGCTGGCGCCCACTAGCAGCCGCACCGCATCCCACCATTCACCCCTAGACCGTGATAATTATTCAGTAGAATTAATCTCTTTATGAAATTTTCAGGTAGAAGGAACAAAACAAAGAAATTTTGTTTAATAATTCTTTAATAATAATACGATACATTGATAAAAAATTGAAATTCTTTACAACAAATCAACAAACAACGCACCTATCAGCGTGGTCCGCGGCGCGCTGCAGCAGCGGCGGCACGGCAGGCGGCACCTGCTCGGCGCTGTCGGGCAGGTACTCGCGGGACACGCGCGCCGCTTCCTCCCACAGCTCTGAGTATTGTTATTCAAGGCTTATACTTGCTTTAAGCTATTGCAATTAGTCATAAATAACAAATCCAAGAAAAAGAAAAAATAGTATAAACTAACGTTTGCAATTTTAGATAACCACTAAAAATTAATTTTTTTAGTAAAAGAGTGCATTACGCAACAGAAGAGAAGGATAGCCCGTTGATGCTATTTAAAAAAATTGCAGTAAATATGAACTTAAGGATAATACCCCGTAATCTACGATTTGTTTATAATGATTTAGTTCTTTTAAAAACATTTAACTTTATTCATTAATTTAAAGTCTATCACATCATGTACGATATATCAATAAGAGTACACAATACCCATCTGCTTGTAATGCTGCACCACTTCCCGCGGTCGGTTGGCGCGTATCATGAGCGTCTCGAACTGCTGCAAATCGCCACGTTCCGCCGCCGCACGAGCTCCCTCCACTAACACTTCTTCAACCTGTGTATTTTAATAATTAAAAATTGTTACTGACAAGATGGGCTCATGAGGGGCTCAACTCACCATATGACTCGCGTGTTGTTCGGCTAAAACCAAGGCTCTCTGATGATGGCCCTTGCTAAGCCACATCCTCACAGCGTCCTCTGGCGCGGAGGCTCGGAGGAAAGCAACCTCAGCCTCCTCAGGCTGCTCTTCCGCGAGGGCGGATGCTTCATGCCTTGCCACTTCACGCTTAGTTATTCCACCGCCGAGCTCACTTAGCTCCATTGCGATATCCCACCTGGTTTTCGCATATTTATTTATAAAGTGTATTGAAATAAAAAGCACGAACGAAATTCATGAAACATGCACGCAGGCATAGCACACCGAGTGCCGCATTGCCGCGCCGGACTTTGGAAAACCAGCGAACCGCTTTGAATAAAATGAATGAGAGCCACCGTAAATCCATAAAACGTAACTACGCCGCATGATACGATGGAGTGTGCTCATCGCTTCACCTTTGCGCCTGCAGCGCCCAGCGCGCCCCGAGCGCGGCGAGCCCGCGCGCGGCGAGCAGGCGCGCGGCGGCGGGCGCGGGCAGCGCGGCGGCCCACTGCAGCGCCGTCTGCTGCTGCACCGCGGCCGGCGCGTGCGCGCGCGACACCCGCTCCGCGCTCTCCCACTGGCCCGCAGCGCGGTACATTTGGATTGCGCTCTTCCAGTCGCCTACGATGTTTTATTTAGAACGTAATCTCTTTGTGTAGTATCAAACTAATAATAATAATTATTATTTACGCGATTTACTCATTATTATTCGGGGAGACTCACCGTGACAATGCTCGCTGTAAAATGATCGAAACATCAGGTTAATAATAATGAATAAATCGCGTTTAAAATCCGTTAAAAAGTCTGTAATTTCTAAATGTAAAATACTCTCGTAAACGCAAGAGAATACCAAAACCAATGATACCAAGAATTAAACAACTCTATATAAACAAATTCTAAAATATTGAACAATTTACTCCTGACATTCCAATAATTAATTATCTTGCCTGCTTGAATGTAGTAGTTTTCAGCGGCCCGTAGATCGCCCGAAGCGTGTAGCGCTTGTGCTACGTGTCGTCGCGTAGCTTCTACGAGCGAGCTACGGTGAGCAGCTACTAAACGTAGCATCGCCTCGTATTGAGACGCTTCCTTTGTTTTAACAAACTATTATTTGACAACATGTCGAAATTTAAAGCTATTTGTTTTTTTATTTAATCAAAACTGGATTGAAAATCAAAGTACCTGTATTGTTAATAAATCAGTAGACTGTTTATATAAAATAATAAGTATAAATTCATCAAAAAGATCTAATCATTAAAAAAATCCACTAATGCACAATTACTCCTCTAACCTTATACATAGATATAGCATCATCCGGATCACCAAGTCCAATATAAATCTGTTCCGCCTTCCTCAACTGTCCCTCCTCTCTAAACTGCTGAGCCAGAGGAAGATAGATCTCCCTAGTTTGATCTTCAGACAGGTGTGCGGTAGCAACACGCAAGCCTTCGCTTATTTTTCCCGCGTTGTTGTAAGCGCGTACGCAACGTTCCACCATACCACATGATATTAGCACACGTTCTGCTGTCTCCCACTCCTATTTTTTTTTTATATTATTAAAATAGTCAAAAATTTTCAAAAAATCGTTTTAAAGCTCAACTTTTCGATCCCTTCCTTTCCCCTTAAATGAAATATTTTTTGTACAATAGATATTCAATCTTAAATTTGTACCTTTGCTTGCAATACAAATAATTAATATTTACACAGTTAAAACATGATAAATTAGTTTAAATTCTTCACTTAAGTTTTATGTGAACTATATTCCTTCTCCTCGATAGTGGCCCAATGCATCAACACGAGATTAAGGAATCTAAATTGTTACCAAACGGAAAAACGCCTTTTTTTCTCGCTAGTTACTCGCTAGTATACAAAACTGCTTTGTTAATTATCCATTACACAAAGTTTTTTATAACTTCACATTACAAGTTATAAAAAAATTAAAATGAATTTATAATTAAATTACTCACCTGAGTTGATATAAAATGCTCGGCCAGCTGTTCACATTCTTCTTTAATGGAATCCTTGTCGTCAATAACCTTAAAATTATTTCTTTAAACATAATATGCATTTTAACATTTCACAATGAGCAGGACATTATGATAATTTATAACAGTTGTCCGAAAGATTTCACTGTAGCTAGAAATAAAATTCATTTGCATCTGCTTCTACGACATGAACTAAGTGACGTACTACTGGAAGTTAAGTTTCTCGGAACAAGTACTTAGTTTTTGAACTATATTCCTTTACACTATAAATCTTATTATAGCATAAAATGCAATTGTCACAAGATCGATAGTAAAACGTACAAACACAACCTTTTACACATAAAATTACTCAGATTAATTGTATATAGCATTTTACGACATATTACGTATGACTCTAGTCAACAAATAATTCCCCCGCCTACATAAAATAATCATCCGCTACGTCATTCCCCTGTCCACATATCATTCATCTACTCCCATATAATTCCCCTGACCTCAAGTCATTCCCCTGTCAACACCAATCCACCCTGCACCAACCTGAACAATTTGCAAAGCCTTCTTATAATGGTGCGCCTTGATAGCCGCGGCCAGGGCTTCTCTCGTACGGCCCGCTTCTATGAGATGTGGGACCGCGGCCGCCGCCCGCCGGTTTGCGACCAGCCACGCGCCCCACTCGCCCTCTAGACGTGTCACTTCCCCTGGACATGACTGGCGATACCCATTTACATGTTGAGGATAGTGAGAAAAACGTGTAGGAGGTACAGACACGAGATTTATTTAAGAACAACTACAGAAAGGTTTGTGTAAATTTAAAATGAATGCTATTGTGTTACTAAAACAAATAAAGCTTATGTAATAATCGCACTCATTACCTTCTTTAACTCGTTTCATTTGTATAAAGGTCAGGATTTACCTTTTCAAACAAGAAGTGTGTTATTTTTTGTATTTATAAAACGATAACACGATTACATTTTCCACATTTTTATCATCTATTAGAATAGAAGAAACTGAAGCCCCCAAAATATAAATTTAATTAAATCATATATGCAAAATTGTAAACAAAAGCAAACCCCGCTCTCCGTATAAATTTCTAAGTATGGCAATTGTATTGTCGTTAAAACCTCGAGTACTTACTTCTCGTGCCAACTGTACCGCCCTAGCGTAGTTATTGCCTTTCGCGTAGTACTCGACGGCTGTTTTATTATCGCCACGCCTCTCCGATATTTCGCCAGCCATTTCCCACCATTCTTCCTGAATTTACAATTGTTTTAATGGTAACATATTAATTTATTTTTGACTTAGTTTCGTTAACGTTCTGATTGAAATACGTAAAAAAACATGTCTTAAAGGAAAGTTTTTATCGTTCACTAATAGTAAATATTGTACACACTATTTATGCATATTATTAAAACATGATGATATAAAGTATTCACGCATTTTCATTCCGAACAATCTGGAAATCCAATTTAAACGCAACCTATCTTTTCCACAACACAATGTGTGGTCATATATTATAGCGTTGTATACATTGCACACACACACACACACACACACACACGCACACACCTGCACCAGCCGGTCGTGCACGGCGTGCAGCAGCTCGTCGTCCCGCAGCAGCGCGGGGTGCTGCAGCAGCGCGGCGGCGGCGCGGCGCGCCCGCCCCGCGCGCACCCACACCCGCACCGCCTTCACCACGTCTCCGCTTGCGGCCAGCACCGCACCGGCTTCGCCCACCCTGCCTAAGTACAACTATACTCTCTACTCTGTACACCGTTATTCCTCTATTCTCTCTATCCCCTATACCCTTATCAGCCACTCTTTAGAATGGGAAATCCAGGCCTCACAGATATGCGAATGCACGCTTGCATGGATGTACATGGGTGGTAGTAGCGTTAACCTCCAGGCGACTATGACATGAAAATCAGGTTTCCTGACAGCCCAAAATTGTATTTGTATTGTATTGTATTGTATTGGACAAAGCAAAAAAACTACTTATAAAATATACTACCCCAATTTATCGTCAATTAGTTTCACTGTTACATATTCAAACCCTAATTGCAATCCTAATCAGTTACTTCTCTACATAAAGAAAAATAAAACTCGAGAAGCCGTTCTCGTTCTCGACCAAAGCCTCCATTATTCGTCGTCGTCTTTGTTAACGCACAAGGAAGATTCTTATGGGGAGTAAAAATGTACCACGTGGGAACCCGAGGCGAAACGCTACTAATATTATAAATCAAAGTAACTGTGTTTAAATATTTTACTTTGTCGGGACTAAACCGACGAATGGTTTACAAACACATATATATATTTATTAAACTAGACTTCATATAGAAAAGCATTTGAACTTCAAAACTTTCAATTTCAAAAGATTTTATAAACTATCATTAATCTATATCATTTCACACGCTATAATTTTGAATAGTTCATTTTCGTTTACAGTGTATCTGATATTCAAATACATACATGATACATGAATTAAAATAACAGGATCGCTATAAACCGCAGCGCACAAAACATCCGAGGCTAAAGACCGAGCTATTATCGATTTCCATATAGGTTCTCTGATTAAAACCGCAAACCAAACGTACTTTGTGTCGTATAAATTCTAGTGTTTTATAGAGAGTTAAAACATAGACTATAATTTACTTCATCGTACGTGCACGGGCTTAATTCGACGACATGTTGTTTTAAATAAATACATGTTATCGTTTAAAATTTAAGAGGTACATAATAAAATGATTGTTGTGAAATGTATGTGGCCCTATTAAGTATGACCACTTTTGTATGACAACATTAAAATGAATCATATTTTTACGTTTACGATAATATTTTATGGAACAAAACATTAAAAATGTAACGGTTCAACACATAAACATGCCACGATTAAAATCCGTTCTCTTGCTAATTAGGAAATTTCTAACTAGAAATAGTTATAATAAGGGCATTACGTTTCAACTAGATCTAATTAGCGAAATAGCGTTCCACCGGAAAGTAGGTTTTACCATCCAAATACTCACCAGTGGAATTCAAATAATCCATATACTGTTGTTTCAGTGCTCCCGCGGCAGTTCTGTCGAGCCTCTCGGCGAGGGCGATGGCTTCCGTCCATTTGTTGAACTGTTTGTACATACTGATCGCTAACTCGGGTTTGCTTGCTTTTTTCGTGTACCATTCTTCAGCGGTGGTCAGGTCGCCGGAAAATATCGCTAAGCGAGCTTGCACTAAAGGACTGTTTAGACCTGAAATAATTTTATAATTGAATGAAAGGCAACTAATTCATATATTCGACTCATTAACTCTCCTAAGTCCTAACTATTTAGTATATCTTACACAAATAAAAACTGTAAGTAGGTGCAGACCGTCTCCTTTGTACAGTGGTTAACGCGTGAGCGTAGAACCGAGGGGTCCTGGGTTCAATTCCCGGTGGGGACAAACAAAAAAAATAATGTCTCGGTCTGGCAGGACACAGAAGGGTGATCACATACTTGTCCGTAAAGAAAATCGATCAGTGAAACAGATGTTCATCATCTGCCCCATACCCCACTAGGGGACAGGGGACTTGACTTTTAATAAAGAAGCATCACTTAATTTACCCATTAGCTAATAGCCACACGAAAATCACAAAAGGCAGACATACAGGCAGGCATAATAAAATAGATTTTTTGTTTTATACACCAATTCATTGCAAGGAAAATAATAATATATAATAAATAATAATATACCTGCGTTAATATCACCATGGCCTTCAACAGAAGCGAGCTCAAGAACTGCATCCAAATAATACGTTCTCGCGTCGTCGCCGACCCCGCGGTAGCATTTTGCTGCCAGCTTTTAAGGAACATCAAATAAATATAGTAAAATACTAAAATG
Organism: Zerene cesonia; assembly: GCF_012273895.1. Lineage (NCBI taxonomy): Eukaryota > Metazoa > Arthropoda > Insecta > Lepidoptera > Pieridae > Zerene > Zerene cesonia. Next base: position 5,105,595 of record NC_052108.1, read on the forward strand.
TGTGAAATGAGTGTGAAGCTAATAAAAAGTGCGATAATGATTACTATTGTACCTATTCATTTTTTACATATTATTAAATTTACTGATGAGAAATATGCCTATATTAATATCTAGGAATATCATAACTGTATGTTTGATAAGTACAGGCACTTAATTGTTGAAAAAAGAATGGATAAACGCAATAAAGAATGACGAAACATAGCTAGTCAACTTATAATTAAACTCCGTTTTCAAAACCTACACCCGTGGTACGTGTTTCCCCTAAACAAGAACGATCCTTGTGACTTAACAAAAACGTTACGGAATTAGTTTGCCGATGCCGAATTGCCGAAGCTTTCAATTTTTACGCTTAGCAACACATTTGTCGATTCATTTTAAGATAAGCTAGGTATAATGCAATATAAATTTATTACGCATTCTCTGTTATATTTATAGCTTTTCAAAATTGTTTTTATTTATAAAAGTGGAAAATTTTATTTCCGTGATTGTATTAATTCTTTCCTTATCTCAAACTATTAAAAACATTTGTACGAATTGACTATCACCTGAATATCCTGTTTAGCGAGAGCGCGTTCAGCGAGCTGCCGCCAAAATGGCGCCAAGTCAGCGGAATTGCTCACCGAGTCCAGATAATGCGCACATCCGGATAAGTCTCCACTGCGTAACGCATTGTCTGAATTCAATGAAAATAGAAATTTCATTTCTAATACCTAAGACTAAAGTTTTATAGCATCAAAACATAAAATACAATGTTTACCTACCTATTATAAGAGACTAGCTTTTGCCCGTGGCTTCGCACGCGTTAATTCGGAGTATTTTAATACGTGTTATTGTACATATAATAAATATACCTTCCTCTTGAATTACCCTATCTATAAAAAAACCGCATCAAAATCCGCTGCGTATCTTTAAAGATTAAGCATACATAGTGACAAAGGAACAGAGAAAGCGATTTTGTTATATACTTTGTACTGTTTTAATTAAAAAAAAAATCTCAATCTCACGTAAACCTAATCTCAAATGGTTTAAAACAAATAAACGAATACAATAAACATCGGTCACTCACTAAAAGCAAGTCGATGTTCGTCTAACTGCACGTAGGGCACCGTTCCACCGTCGAGCGATACTCTCATATCGCTGACGTCGGCGACTGCGCCGCCGCCACACTCGCACATTTCCACACAGCTTGCCTCCCAGCCGCTGTACCTGATATAAAAATAATTAATATATATATTGCTAATTGCAAAAAAACGCAACACATATAATACTTTACATCTAAAAAATTTACCAACTAATCTATATTAAAAAATATTATGTAGTTGGTAGATTATTTAGTTGATTACATGCACTGTCAGAAATACGAATGCTAAGGTAGCTGTGTGGTGACCGTAATAAGACTGTAGAAGTACTTAATATTAATTATTCAACATACCAAATTAACAAATGTGTAGGGGTCTGGGCCACAATCGCATCACTATTTTCGATCCATTGCACAAAGCTCACTCCACTCGCAATGATTTCCTAAAAAAGAAAAATATTAATCAAATGCTTATAAATATTACAAACATTAACAAGAATATTAAATTAATTAGAACACAGGCGATATATAGATGTACCAGCTTGAAAATTATTTAGTAACTAGCTGCGCCCCGCAGTTTCACCCGCGTAAGTCCGTATCCCGTAGGAATATCGGGATAAAATTGCCTATATGTTATTCCAGTTGTTCAGCTATCTACGTACCAAATTTCATTGCAATCGGTTCAGAAGTTTTTGCGTGAAAGAGTTGTTACTCTTTAACCCACGCACATCCTTACAAACTTTCGCGTTTATAATATTAGTAGGAAGTAGGATAGGATATTCTAAAAACTATAGGAAGTGTAGTTAGTGCCACTCAGAAGCAAGTTTGCACTGACTTAGTAGTTCGTACTTAAAAATTGTTTACAAAGAAATGATTTGAAATGTATTGACCGATTGTAAAATTTATTTTACCGCTATCTGCACGCTCCGGCTCCGCCCGGGTAGTCATTTATCGTAATTGAAATAATATTAACTATTCTATCTTTTAAGTTCGATCAAACTGCACACGGTCTGCAGATTTGATTGAAGTCACACGTCAAGATTCAAGTCACAACAATGTGACACGTAATTTGTACATATTAAGATACTACTACTACTACTACTACATAGTACAGGCTACATTTAATTTTTCCAGTCAACACGAGCGAAGCAAGCACTAGCGACTAGTCTTACAATTAACTTGTAGTACTACCTTCCCATACGTACCTTATCACCATTATCCAGTGTCAACAGGGCGAGTCGCCGCCGAGTGTCGCGGAACAACAACAGGTGTCCGCTCTCGTTCAGCTCCAACCAATCGATGCGTGTTTCGTGCCACCACTGGCCCAGCTGTGTGCCTGTTCATTTTTGTAATTTTGAATTGAGATGTAATTAAAAACACATCCTGAAACAGTCTTGTAAAAGAAATTATAGATCTTTTTTTTATAGATGAGGTTTTAAATTTGGGAATTCGATAATGAGATATTATTATATACAATAACATATTATACTAAAAACAATGATTAAGACCGTTGAAAGACAAATTTAGAAATATAATGTACGACGTAAATCCATATTGTTAGAGATTTATGCCCAATGATCTTCATTAAACTGAAGTATGTACTAGTTATATATAATACAGTTAATTATTATTGTACGTGACCTCACATTACGAGGACGTTGAGGATACGCGAAGAACGTGTTAGGTGTATATAAAACCAAGCTAAAGTACGAGCAATTTGTACCCACGCATATTATCACTAAGTAGTATGTACCAACAACATATCTCACGTCGACTTCTCCACATTCACAGAAAATGGGACCTTCGAAGATTGTTCAATCGATATACTTATAATATACTAGCTGCGCCCCGCGGTTTCACCCGCGTAAGTCCGTATCCCGTAGGAATATCGGGATAAAAAATAGATGTTGGCCGATTCTCAGACCTACCCAATATGCTTACCAAATTTCAGAGGAATCGGTCAAGCCGTTTCGGAGGAGTATGGCAACGAAAACTGTGACACGAGAATTTTATATATATAGATTATATTGTATATATTATATTATAGATATATCAAAAACATTCTGTTATTGCATTTATTATCTTTAAAAATAAATATTTACCAGTAACAAGATCAACAACGGCTAACGTCTGTCTGTCCAGTAAGTAAGCGAGATGTTTTCTGTCCGCGCCAACTTCACTTCGTTCGTTGATGCGCACGCTCAGTACGTGCGGGTTCACGCGTTCTGTACGCACCTATGCGGCAATAACATTTCACCTTTAATGAAGCACCTAAATACTTGTTGGAAATTACACCTGCACTAAATTAACGTTTAAATTCTTTTTTACTCAATAAGTATTATGTAAATTCATTACAGATTGTCAATATCAATTCCAAAACCCTGCCTTGTCTTGAGCAATTTTATTACATTACAAAAACAAAATACATTTCACATTTGTCCAAACAAACTTTCAAATCTATCCATACTAGTATTATAAAGCTAAAGAGTTTGTTTTTTTGTTCGTTCAGTGTTAAATAGCGAATTTATTGACGAAGTTTATAGGCTATATAATATGTACCAGTGTAAGTTGAGTTTGTTTCTTTATTTGATTGGTTGAACGCGCAAGTCTCAGCAACTACTGGTCCGATTTAAAAAATTCTTTCAGTGTTAAATAGCTCATTTATTGACGAAGCCTCTCTCTCTCTCTCTCTCTCTTCAGCCTTTCTCCGTCCACTGTTGGACAAAGGCCTCTCCTAAGGCACGCCACGAAGCCTATAGGCTATATAATATGTACCACGAGCGAAGCCGGGGCGGACCGCTAGTTTAAAATATAACCCAAAGACCACCAAAGCTCACAGTATGAAGCACTCTATCAAGCCCGTACTCCACCACGCTGAGCTCGCCCGCGCGATGCAGCAAGCACGCGCCGCCAACTGCCGCGTATATCCGCTCCCCACTCCCGGCCCACGATATCTAATTAATTAAACCAAGCCACCACATTATGCATAATATTTAAATATATAAATTCGTTTTAGATAGTAAAATTTATATTATATGTTACATGCATTAAGAATAAAATAAATTTTGAGGATGACAAACTAAATATACTAAAAAAATCAGTAGAAAATTTGAAATAATTGGATATTTTACTTTTTTTCTGTTTGGTCAGTAAAAGGTCTAAAGAAATCAAACTTGTTAAGCCAAAAGCAAATTAGATCGTTTAATTTTTTTATTATTAAAGTTCTGCGTATTATAATTATTTGAAGTAAGCCAGACGGTTGATAAATAAAGTAGAATTTGACATATTTACATAAAGTAGAGAGGTTACCTCACTAGTTAAGCCCCGCGCAATATCACACAAAATCAATGTGCTCGCTGTACGGCATACCGCGTACCAATCGTTTCCTATGCAGTTGTCAATTTATTTTATTACAGAATACAGAATATAACGATAAAAAATAGCATACTAATCGTAATTAAATGTGAGTTAAATTTGTTTGTTATTCATGAAACAGGTATGAGTTACATCTGCCTTAAAGCCCAATAAGTTTATCGTATTACGTATATTTACCTATAAATTTAACCGTATGAATATCCGCATAGTTCGAAGTTACGGTCAGCGGGGGCGCGTCCCGAGCGAGGCGAGTGAGCAGCACCCGCCGCGCGCTCACGTGCTGCACGGACACCGAGTCGCGCCATACCCAACACCTAGTGTACACTTTACATTACAAACCTTATACTGATAGACAATGAGTCGATTTTCGTTCGTACTTTATTTAGAATTACAAAAATGCCAATGTCGGTTTGCTAAAAAAGAACGGGGCTCTTTTTTGTATGCACTTAAGAATGTGTATTACGCTCAATATGTTTATCTGTTTTTGTAAAATGCACATTTATTAACTGTATGCTCATCGCTGTACATTCAGTGGAATGCAGGTCTTAGAATTTTGCAGCAGCAATCAACTGCATTATTGTCAAATCCATCACGAAAATATGCAATAAACATACAACATGTATAATTTAGTATTACATGAAGTAAGTAAAGAATATCACCTTACAAGGACACAAGAAGCTGAATAGTTAGGATCAATCATCAAAGTTAGGATATACATATTTGAATATTATGAATTGTTATCAATTATTTAACCACTACAAATACTGAACAAAAGCACATCATCGAGTCAAAAGCTACAAATTATAAACCTAAGTACAGCCTCCAGTACGATAACAGCACTATTCTGCAAAGCGTTAGCGAGCGAAGTTAACCGAGCGAGCTCCACGCGAGCACTCCCCCCAGTTCATGTTGCCGTCGTATACAGACTCAGCACCACGCTACTTACCTACTCCTCCTCACCAATAAGATATCCGGCTAGCCGTCGCAAGCCAACCACGTTGCCGTCTGAATCAATAAACAACGAACCTAAGCACAGCCTCCAGCACAATAACAGCGCCGGTCTGCGAGGCCAGCGCGAGCTGAGTGCCGTCGCCGCTCCACGCGAGCGCGCGCGCCGCGTACAAGCTGCCGATGTCGAGCGGGCTGAGCTCCACGGTGCCAGACTCCTTCACCTCACCTATGAGACACCCGTCGAAAACGCCCAACGCTACCGTCTGTGAACAAATTAAAGGATGTAATCAGGACTTGTCTTTGTGCCTTTACAATTTAAAGACTATAAATAAGTAGACAGCACCTTTATAGCTCTGTTGAGTCAATTTATGTGATGTAATATATTGATTTAAAAAAAAATCTTAATGCTTCAATTATTACAATACACAAATATAGAGCTAATTAAAACGTTTAATCATTTACGTACGAGTATAATCATAAACTCCACACTAAAGCAAGATTCTAAACCAAGTCTTTGATTACAGCATAGCATAAAATTAACGATATTTATGGTATGGTATCCAAGTCTTTATTTTTTCTTTTTATCCATAGCGTTACTAATTCAGAATTTACTAAATCCTGTAAAAATATGAAATTTATTTGTTGTTTATTATTCATTATGTTGATTTTAATTAAAATAAAAATTAAATTATTAAATAATTGTAATAACCTGTCCAGAAGGGCTAGCCGCAGCCGCTACGAAGTCCTTTCTATCAGGTGGTAAAGTGGGCTCAATGTTCCGTAGCAGTGCGCCGCGCGCTGCTTCGTATACCGCGATCCTGCCGTCACACGAACCTACCAAAAGCTAACGAACAAACATATTCACGGGCGTCAGTCAGACTTTCATCAAAACGAGTAAAAGTACATAAGATACCCCTTACATTTATAAGAAACATATCAAATATTAAAAATATTATAAATAGATAAAGCACTTGTGGAAATCCCTAGTCAAGCAGTGGAACAATATAGAGGGCTATCAAGAAAACTTCAACTTTTAAGAACACATTAAAATATCACATACGTGTGTGAGGAACGCTTCAACGGTAGCATATTTCATCAACTAACCTATTTACGCCGATTACTCACATAGGGTGGTATAAACACCAGAACTGTTGGCGGCAGAGCGTATCGCAGAAGAAGTCGTCCGTTGAGATAGATCGTACCATCAACATGGCCGGAGGCTACAGTCGCGTCACTGCTCCGCGCGAGCGACACGCAGCACGTGCCCGCCGACCAGAGACTGGAGCTCTTGTTGCTTTTGCAATCCAATTGCCTAATATAAAATTTATTTATGATAATTACTTGTTTATTTATTTGCAAAAAATACTTGTTTTGTTGCTTATTTAAAGCGAAACACACGCCAAGTGTTATTTATAATAGTCGAAAAAGGATTCATCGAAAGAGTTTTATACGCGCTCAATTTCCGAAGGACTGCACCAACTTGGTTTTATATTTCACCGTTATCACGAGGACACAGTTTTGTATTCAAAGAAGTGAGAAAATTCAAATTGAAGTTAACTAAATTAAATCTGAACGGAGGCCTACTATGAATTCAAATTCCAAAAATTTTATAACTAAGTTTTTTCAGTGACATAAAAAATGACCATCTGATATAAAATTGGTATTAATAAAAATGTAAATATTATCAGTGCTACATTTAATTTCAATAAACAAAGCGTTTTAAATCGATACTTAATGTTATAAAGCTGAAGTTTTTTGTTAAAAAAGAAATTTATATCAACCTTATCTTTCCATCGGTGGTTCCCGTGAAAAATCCGTTCTCAGCAGGCAATAAATGCATGGGTGCTCCAGTCAAGGGAAATTTATTACAGATAACTTTTTTCCCGCTCCAATCCGCACCCACCCGATAAACGAACACCATGTTGTCGCTCTGGGCCACGCCTAGTAACTCAGAATTTTCACTGAACGCTATTCCTTAGAAAGATACAAAAAAATAATTTAATATTTAAAAGCTTTTACTAGACATTTACTAGAAACTATTTAACAGCGCTAAAGTTCGTAAATCAAGCTTTATTTGTCGTTACCTACCTTATAAAAATAAATTGGTATTTCTACTTTCAGTAGTCGAGCACGCTTCGTCACGATGTGGGCTAGCTCGCACCGGGGAAGTAGCACACCCCTACAGAAGACCGGCGTGAAATGGTGTTTCGTTTGGTGGATGGGAGAGCCAGAGGCTCATACCCTTTTCCTTCCCTTTCCTTTAATCCTCTCACCAATCCTTTCTCAATCCCTTCCCAATTTAAAGTCGGCTATCCATTTGTAGAGACGTAAAATCTGCAATGGAGTTTACGCCTCTCTGTAAATATACATGGGCGGTGGTAGCGCTTACCATCAGGCGTCCCACCAGCTCCATTGCCGACTGTGACATAAAAAAATCTTATTGTAACAAAGTGTATTATTTGTTTTTAATTTTTTCAAACATACACATACCTATTACATAATGTCTGGTTATAGGTTTTCACTAAATTATTTATTTAGCAATCAGGATATACTCATTGCCTAGTTTCACAAAAACTTACTAAAGCGTACGTACTTGTTATTATATAAGATTTCTTTCCAGCTGCGGAATCAGCTGGCTTTGTGCTAAACTTGTCGCGACGAATCCCATCTCGGTCAAAGAGAAGAATCAGACGATCACAAGTCGCCACAGCTAATTTAACATTATTAGGCGACCAACTTATATCAGCAATAGGCTGGTCAGTCTCCTGGAATATTTTTTAAATCCCTATTTATTATTATAAGTGATAAAGTAACTTAGTCTTTCTTTTCTTTTTCAAGCCTAAACCACTGAAATGGTATAGGTGAAATTTTGTACAGAGATATATAGACCTGAGGAAGGCCATACAAAAGTTTTAATCCCGGAAATCAAACCGCGGTCGGAGAGTAAGTGATGAGCTGAACTATGAATTGTTCATTGGTTACCAAAATGGCAAGGATAGTGACCTTTCGTTTACGTTTATTAATTTCCTTAATATGATCGAAAATGTTCTACAGACTAAGGGCCAGTTTTATGTTTCACCACATGCTTATAGAAACACTGATAGCTTATTTAATGATTTTTGTCGTATATTTTCATATGATCTTGATCATTTAAATGACAGATAAGCTTTAGAAGAATGTCTATTACTTAATCAAGTCTAAACTGATGAACGGATTTTAATGTAACTTGACAGTAATATAACTAATGTACCCGAGTATATCAATACCAGCTATACAAATACCAACTGATGCCCACTGACGCGATAAGGTACACGAGCACAACCGCTTTTGAAAAATAATATAAAAGCCGCGGACAGAGCTCTAATACCCCATTTTTTATAATAATGAACATAGTGAATCTGAATGAAATATGCTTAACAACTATTTTACCTGGGATTCCAACAAAGTTTTTAAATATTTAAACCGCATTATTTCGTTAAACTTATGATAAAATTTTACTATTATCACGATTAAAATATTTGTTTTCTTAAAACGCGGTCACCTAGCAACTAAATATTTAAATTTCCCGCATTGTGTTGCTGCTACACGATTATACCCACTACACGATTATTTAGTCTAAATAACAATACCCAACAGTAAATAATAATATGTTAAATTTTATGTTTTTTTTTAATATCGATTCCTCCTGCAATATAGTTTTCCATAGGAATTCCGCGCAACCTACCAAAAATTGTAGAACGGACATAATTCCATAGAGTACTAACAAGAATCTTAATTTTGTCTGTGGTTGTTTGACAGAGTCTTTCACTTTAGTGTTCCGTGTTTGTAAAGACGTTTTAAGGTTAGCATAATTTTATCCATTTAAATCCGTGTTTATGTGTTAAAATTATAGCAATTTTACGTTTATTTATTAAAAATTAATATATTAGTAAATGTTTTTTATCTTTCATTTAGCGATTTGAAGTGTTTTATGTTATGTTTATGTCACGTTAATTCGGCTCAGTTTTCCTTCATGTTTGTTGTATATACCAAGTGCAGTGAAATTAATAATATATTGTTAATAAATAACCACGTCCGTTATTTCAGGACGTCATGCCTTTCGCGCGCTATGTTGAGCCAGGGCGCGTCGCCCTGGTAGCTGAGGGTCCCTTGAAGGGAAAACTTGTCAGTATCGTGGACATCATTGACCAAACGCGTGCCCTAGTAGATGGACCCGGCAGTGGAGTCCCACGTCAAAAGATCCGCCTTAACCAACTGCATCTTACAAAATTCCGTCTTAGCTACCCCTTCACAGCCCCCACACGTGTTGTAAGGAAAGCATGGACTGAAGCTAAATTAAATGAAAAATGGGCTGAAAGCCAATGGGCACAGAAGCTTGCAAATAAAGAGAAGCGTGCACAGATGACTGACTACGACAGATTTAAACTCACATCAGCCCGCGTCAAGAGGAACCGTGCTAGAACAGCTGTATTCAAGAGCTTGAAGGTCAAAGCTGCAAGGAGTGGTGCTTTCGGAAAGAGAAACGTCCCGAAATCAGCAGCAAAGAAACCCCGTACGAAAAAGGCACCCGCTGCTAAACCAGCAAAGAAGTAATTCTAATTTTGTGCTCTAAATAACATGTGTTAAATATGCAGGACAATCATAATAAAGAATTACTTTTAGCTGAATTCATTGTTTCTTATCTTGATCCAATATCATAAGTTCCATTATTACTGAAATGAGGTGAGTGTATTGTATATTTCACATTACAGTGTTTGATTTTTTACTCAATTTGTTTTATTTTTCAGGTAAGGAGCATGTGATTTCAAAAGGCAATGGTAAGTTTGTACTTTATAAATTGTAACTTAACATTATTTCATTAATTCAAATGATGACTTCACATAGTCTCGTTCGTATGATATTACATTGATTATACTTTACCAAAGTAACTGATACCACAAGATTTATGAATGATTTTTTGTTTATTATAAGTACATTCTCAAGAATTGTATTTTTTTTTTTTACAGATGTCCTGCAGTAAAAGATGGTTCAATTGATTTCTTTTCAAATGCATAGACTTACTGTAAGTATATTTTTGAGCATTTAATAATTGCTTTACAAATGTTATGTTTAATGATGACTGATTTATGTCTCGTTCGGATGAACCTTTGTGATTTCAAATTTACCAATGAAACTGATTTGCTAAAATTGTTTATATAAATTACATTCCATGGAACCAGCTATTCATATGGTGTCATTTGTTACAGATTTGAACAGCCCAGCCCACAGAAATTTAAAATCTATGGCACTATATAATGCAAATACAACACTATCAAAAGTAAGTAACTTCTATTAACTTATTATAATTGCTCATATTATTTTGTTACAAATTTTTCAACTGAGTTTTTGAAATGAGTTACAAAATAAGAATATTGTGATTTAATTACAATAATGTTTTTCTTGGTATTATAACTTTCAATGTATAATAAATAATCAAACTTGTTCACTTCTCCCGTTATCTTCTCATTTTTAAATATATAATTGTTACCCTACCAAAGCCGATGTGTGCACAGCAAACTCTGGCATGCTTGACTCTGGTTAGGAACATTGAAACAGTCTGTGTAAGATATGCAGTTGTTATAGCAGCATAACTAAGGGATGAGTGTGACATTTAATGCTGAAGTTTTATTGAATGCTATAAAACACATAAAACATTTGAGATTTTGTAAGCATGTGGAATAATTTCTCCATATTAATTGTTTAAGGTAAGTTGCATTGAAGATTGGGTGAAAATCATCTATGAAGATAAATAGGTATGTAATAAACTGTTTTAAGGTTACATTTTAAAAATTTCAATTAAATTAATATGATGTACATGTATCGCCCCTAGCTGAATTTTGATGATTGATTTTTCTGAAAATACATAAATGAATAAAAAATTTTTGATTAAATGAATTTCTAAATAATACAATAATTTCAGGTACAAATGCTTCAGTTGTATGACTCTATCTGCATTGTAATGGTAAGTTATAACATATTTTGTACACCCAAAACTTTGTACTTTATACAAATAGATTCTATAACATATATATGTATAGCATACACAACAGACAGTAAATTATGTGTTTTCCATGATCATCACCCTACCAAAGCCGATGTGTGCACAGCAAAATCTGGCATGCTTGACTCTGGATAGGAACATTGAAACAGTCTGTGTAAGATGTGCAGTTATTATAGCTGTATGTCTAAGGGATGAATGTGACATTCTTTATATAAAACCCCATAAATTTTTATTTTATTAACCAAGTAGCAAAGTAACATTGTTTTTTTTATTTCAGAATATCATCATGAAAATATTGCATTGGAAAACATAAGTAAAATAAAGAAGAGGTAAGTCTAACATATTATATTAAATTATTATACTATATGCTGCATTATATCTGTCTCAATCTCAGTCAAGATAATTTTCTTTTAGCCATAATGGATATATACTTAATGATGAATTAATATCGCCCCAGTCAGAAGACTTTTGTTGATCGATTAATCTGATTTTTTTTTACTTTATAATGGCTAGCTTAATATGTAATAAATATCTAATTAATGATTTTTTTTTTAGATTATGAAGTCCCAATATTACTAATACGGAGTTCACTGCAGGAATTATATAAATGTAAGTTATGATTTATTCATTGCTTTTCTTATATAAATATATGCAATTTGTATGATGAATAAGATATCGCCCCAGTCAGATATACTTTGTTGATTGATTTTATCTGATTTGAAACTTAAAAAATATTTATTTATGAATTGGAGATTAAGTAACTAATCAAAGCTTTATTTTTGTACAGATACTTTACAACAACAGCACAGGTTTCAGAGTCTGCTTGCCAAATTTATGTAAGTTTAAAAACATATTTTATATCTTATACATTCTCCATATTATAAGTTTCTGTATTTATATGATGATTTGATATCGCCCCAGTCTGACATTCTATGTTGATCGATTTTACTGATTTATTTTATTAATTTATAAAAGTATATTTCAAAGTATTCTTCTCCACCACATTATTATAATTACATTTACAGATGCTCACAAAACCCGATGCAGTGACACCTTCTTTTTTAAAACGTAAGTGTTATATTACATACAAATTGTTTTCTTTACAAAATTACTCGTCGATCGAATGCAATTTTAACTACAAGAATAATTCTTATATGATGTGTGATACACTAAATGTAAGGAAATCTACATTACTTCAGTTTAAATGATGGTATTTACAAGCATATATCATAGAATTTTGATGAATATTTCTTTACTGATTAAATTAAAAGATTAATATTAAACTCTATACATAATCAATATATTTAATTTTTACTTTACACTTTTTTGCAGGTACAATGTTGAGTTAAGAATGTGGGCAAGAATTTAATAAATTTCTCAATGGTAAGTTTCTTATTCAAGATTTAAATTAATGTGATACAAATCGATTAATTTCTAGTTTATTAAATCAATCAGCTAGAAAATTTTATAATGCATATTTTGTGAACAATATATTAATTGTTTTATAGAATATGGTATAATAATATATTCATGAACGAATTATAAATACAAAAATGCATATTTAACATGATACATTGTGTAACATTAAATGATGAATATCAAAGTTATCCCTGTCTCACAAAATCGTGGGGAAAATATGGTATGGTAACATCTGAATTTTTCTTTACAATACAGCTATAGATGGCTTTTTCTGACATTGGCGAGGCTAATTGTTTATAATTTCCTTTTTTTACAGTTGGTGTTTAGTGAAAATATTAATGAACAAAGATATATTCAGGTAAAATGCCCAATTAAATAGAACTTGTTATGAATTATTTACTTAAATATACATATTAAACTTGGATTTATTAATGTTGTTTATGTTTATGTCTACAAATTTATGAAAATTAAAAGTGAATTCACAAAATCCTAAAATTCAGTTTAATGATGAACATCTTAGTTATCCCTGTCTCACAAAACCATGGTGACAAGTATGGTATGGTAACATCTGAGAAACCTAAAAATATTACAAAAATGTATACCTAATAACTTCTTGGATTAACTTTATTCTATTTATTGTTACAGGGTATCAAACTTTATGGACAATTTTTGAGAGTGAGTATCATATAATAAAATAAATTCTGTATATATTAATTATAAAAAATGATGAAATTAACTGACAAGCATATATCTTGAATTATTTTGAAGACAAGCTTTACTGATATATTTTTATTTTCAAATTGAATACATATTAGCAGATGATGAATATTTCATTTATTTTATTTTTGTTACAGATAATTCCAGATACACTGTTGATAATATATTGCTTAGTATTATGTAAATATTGGAAAAATAATTATATTCTTGGGTCACGACGGAGGTTGCCAAAGAAACCGGGGGCCCTTATAATATAAATTTATGTTACATAATATAAAATATGATTATTGTTTACAACAAATGTGTTTTATTTTTACAATGCTTTATTCTCAAGAAAAGATGACTTGGATTAGTAGTTACGCAAATGCTATAGATAGATTAGGAATGAATCTGTTCAGCTCGTACAGTTCATTAATATGTTTCTCATTTCCGCAATGCTCGGGTACCCCCAGAAGAAAGTCACCCACCGTTTTTATTATTATTGTTAAGTTCAGCAATTATTTTATAATTAATAGTCGTCAACCGCATAACCCCCTCCGGAAACCACATTGATAACTTTACAAATGAGGTACATGGGTAAAGTATTTTATTGAGTTTTTATATCATTTACTGTTCCGAATTACATACAAAAGAGTATTCATTCTATTGGCTATGGAGTATATTTTAATTGTCGAATATGACTCTACCAGTGAAACTACTTGTAATGTTAAGGTACCTTATTATATATTCTATTATTCTGTTAACATTGTTTCAATATAACGCAAGCACGCAATTGTGAAGTAAAGTAATTGGTATAATTGTTAGAAAAAAGGCGTTTTTTTAAGACAAATGTATTTTTAGGCATTACCTGCAACGATTCAAAATAATTTAGAAAACTATTTCAAAGCTCATAATGTAAAGTGTAATAATCAAAAAAACTATTTTGAAGTCGACGTAGAAGGAATAAGGGTTTTAAATGTGTTATGTGAATCTGGTTACAAGTAAGTAAAATTTTTTTTTTTGTCTTTTGCACGCCTAATAAGCGAAGCGTTGACGTGCTCTATACTCGACAAATCGAAAAAGGCAGTTTTCCGCAACTAAAATTGAGTTTTTATCACTTAAAATTCACTTGAAAGGAAATTATAAATGCACGTCATTTGTTAATGACTCTGCCAAAAAAGGGAAGCACTTCTGATTTTTGAACAAGATGCAGTAAGACATTATTATGACTAGATGTGTAGCTATATCTCATTGATTATATCTTTCAGCAAAAAAACTCATTTAATTATATCTTCGCAATTTTAGTTTTTAATCCTCAAGTTACATGTATGGTAGCCATCCTTATGTTTTTTCAAACAGATTGTAGCCTATAAGCTAACCCATTTTGATCCATCATCATAATATAATCCTATAAATAGTAAATACCAATACAAGCAGCATCGAAATTTAATAAGTCCATAAGAAAATAACACTTCGGGCTATGTACCTTTTCATCGTTATTATTTAAGTTACAGAGTTGTCAGCCAATCCATGGCAATCGACACAACAAATATTGGTGGGAGATCCGTGAAAATTCAAAAAACTGTTTGGACACTCGCAAAAGCTCTCTAAATGAAGATTTATTTCCAAAATATAATAAAATAAAATTAATTTGCATTTTCAATTGTAAGTTCGCTCTGGCAGTCACTAGGAACTCTATCCGTAAATAATTCTGGGATCTGAAAATACAAAAATTTTTCAATTGAGTAATTATAATACTTATCTATCTAACAAAAATATTATATCAAAAGATAATGTATGTGGTTATTTATTTTGCATTAATACCTGCGGTGTATATGCTTCCACCCTATCTAATAAAGAATCCGAATATCCAGGAGTGTAATACCTAAAAAAAGAACTGAATTATTTTTTTTAATATAATGTAAATTAAAAAAAAAAGACCGAACCTCTAATAGCCAATATAAAACAAGACCACAACGTGGGTGTTGTTCAATTTTCAAATTAGATGAACTGATATACTTGGCAAACTTTTACCTTACTATTTCTTCAGGGAAACAACTGTTAATTATATTGATATATTCTTTAAGAGAAGTTCCAGGAACAGTATCTATTTCTTGAATCCTTTTTAATGCTCCAGTTGTAACAAATAATCTTCTAGCTCTTGCATCGTTAGGTAAAATCTAAGAAAAACGTTTTAACAGAATTAGTTAGGTATAGCCCCTTTATAGACTGAATTTATGCTAAATATATAATACCACCTGTTCGCCCGTGATACATAATATATAGCCTATGTCACTCAGTAAAGTTGCAGTTTTCTAATGGTGCAAAATTTTTGAAAATCGGTCCAGTAGTTTTTGAGTTTATCCAAAGAAAAATACAAATTCTGTAAATGTATACCATTTATTATTTTATTTTCTGCTAACAAAACTTTGCACCTCATTATAGTCTATGGGTTCTGCCAAACCCTAAAAATTGTCAGTGTCAACATTGTAATTTGTAATTGACTTTCATACCTATGTTTATTTTGAATTTGGGAATGGGAAAATGAAGCTCACATTGGGGTAATGTTATGAGCTACTTATTGACTTCTTTTACAAGCAATTTTTTTACATAAACTTAAACGAGATGGCTGGTAGAGGTAGAGGTCGAGGAAGCGGTACATCGTTGACACATGAACAGCTCCAAGCACTGGGTATTGCGAGAGGCGAAAACACCCCACAAAACCTGGCACCTCCACCACTATTTCCCAAACTAGAGACTAAACCACTACCTCTGAACTGTGACGCAGCAACTGATTACATGTTAATTGTGAAAGATCAATTCATAGAATATTTACATGAGTCTCCTGCTTACGTGAAAGCTAACACAAAAACAGATGGAATCGAGAGGTATTCCGATAAATATAAATTACTAGCACTTGACGCTAAAAAAGGTCGAGTTCTTGACTGTGTTTGGTCCTATATGCCGCCAGAACTTCGCCCACAAGCAAATCGCGTTCGTTCATCTGCTAGGAAGCGAAAATTGGATGATCCAAAAGAATTAGAAAAACGGTTACAAGTTCTGGAGAAAAAGGAAACACAAGAACATTCTGGTGAGGTCATGGAAACTATTGTGGACGAGGATAACATTAAGAAAGAAGATGATAATGATGAGGAACTGGAAGATGAAGAAGAACAAGAAGATGAAATTGATGATGGAACAGATTATGCCAACAACTATTTTGATAATGGAGAAGATTACGAAGATGAAGATGATAATTTAGATGATGGGCCAGTTTATTGATCTGTCATACATAATAGATCATAACCTGTGATAAATAATACAACAAGATACAAAAAGATGTGCTTTGTATGATTTAGTTATTAGTTCTTACCTTAGCATATTGTGCCAATACATATTTAAGTATGCAAGCTGGTGCTGCATGTAACAAAGGCTCTAATGCAGGTCTATGTAAACAACACTGTAGCGCTTGTTTTAGTGCACAAGATGCCCTTGCCTTCACTTCACCCGATGATTTGGGACTTGTGTATAACTGTTTTATTGACAACAAAAGTATTTATTTTTGATGTTAATGTTATGGATAAACATATCAAATATAACTTTTTTACTATTGAATACTGAATTAAAAAAAAAATCAAACCTGTAGCAATGTGGGGAAAGCATTAGCAACAGCAACAGCAAGGCTATGTTGTGGGGAATGTTTGGCAATGTGTCCCAGTGTCCATGCTGCAGCACATACCTCTGCATCATCTGCATCAGTCTTCTGTAATATTTCTACTGACACCACTATCGCCTGAATCATTTCAAAATGTTTATAATGGAATGAAAAAATTAATATTTTAAATAATTAGATTATATTTTTTTGTTTTTCTCTGAAAAAATAAAATTAAGTTAAATATAGCATACTTTTAGGATATTCATTTTGAAGGTACCTAATTGATGAATTTTAAAATTGCAGCCAATTTTTTGATATTCTATAACCAACTTCAGAAAATTAACCTTTGATTCTATGACCGCCATAGCCAACTGGTCAGACTGGCCTGCTATGTATCCAAGTGCCATACAAGCCGGGATTCGTGCCCCGCCTGTGTTTTCAAACATCAATTCCACCAAAGGTCCACAGCCACCGGTATTGACCACCAATTGAGCTAGCTATAGTTTTTTTTTTCATAAATGATGAAACAAAAATAATTATTACAAAAAGTATTTCTGTATAATACAAAAGTGATCTCCATTATTTCAATTTTATGATGCAAACCAAAACGATGACTATAATATAACGACTAATTATATATTAGACTGCTCGCTTTTGTTGTTTGTTTTGAGTTTATTGGCGCTAGTCTCAGAAACAACTAAATCGATTTGATCATTTTCAAAATAAGTCACGTCCACATGGAATATAATTAACTCTTGTCTCTTACGTCAACAGAATGTTTGACAATATCACGCAGTAAACACGCCGCCGCTCTCCTCACGGGGGCGGAGTCGTGTCCTGTATGGAGCAAAGCTGGTGGCAACGCACCGCCGGCCACTGTGGCCTCTGCTAGTTCCGCTCTTGCACTTGCTACGGCTCCGAGCGCGCATAATGTGCTGCGCTGTATACAATTAATTACGTTTTTTATACCTTATATTATAGCTGGAAAAAGTACCCAAGTTTGACTTATGCATTTTCATTCAATATATTGCCATACATTTTCATTTAAAAATGTATTCCAATAGAGATATTCCAATACTTAACCGTAAGTAAGTTAATGCTGTGGGTTAAGCGTAAAAGCTCTACAAAAAGACTTGCATAATACGTAATACATATTAATATGGACTAGATACCTTCAATTTTGGGTCTTGATTTTCCAAGCCACGCACAAGATGTGGAATGGCACCAGCGTCGACAACCGCTTCCGGTTTGTGTTGCGCCAAATCTACTAGTGCTCCAGCCGCTATCTGCACGGAAAATTAAATAGTTAATCTAGCTTAATCTCATCAATGCTGAGATTAAAATCTGCAGCCTATCTGACATTTATATCTGGAATAAACTGGGGTAAACTTAAAATTTATTTTATAGACAGCACAAGACGAAATACTGAATCCGAAAAAAATTTAGTTTTTGTTTATGACTGGTACCTGTTTTAAACTCATTTCTGGTTCCTGAAAAGCTAGCACAAGTAGAGGAAGAGTGCCGGCGTCGACCACCAGGCCAGCCAAGTGTTCGTTGTGCTTTCCTATGTACCCCAAAGCCCAAGCTGCGTTTTCTTTAACCTTAGTATTAAAGAGAATTATAGTATGTTTAATGAACGGTTATATCTTAATTGGACAAAAGTGAGTAAATTAACTGACAAGTTAAAAGTGAATATAATTGTTGCATTTAATGCAAAATCGGTATTTTTGAAGGACCTATCGCTTGATGACCACATAAAATTAACGTTGACGGAGTTCAATAGTACTTCTTTAGGGTGCGTACTACAATTTGCCCACTAAGTACCTACCTGCGTATCAAAATCTTCAAGACATGATACAATGTGCTCCAACGCACCTAACCGCACAATGGCTGAGGCTAATTCTTCATTGTGCCTGTAAAATAATATAAATAAATGCCCGGAAAGTATTTTAGGTACGTTACTTTTAAGTAAACATTTATAACATTTCTTAGGAGCTGCAATACTTACTTTGCTACCGCTCGTAATAAATATAAAGCAGATCTTTTGTAATAAACCTAAAACAAATACAAATTGTTTATAGGCCAATCTTCTTTTTGTGAAAAATCTTCTTTTTGTGAAACATGAAACAAATTATTATAAAATGTGCATAAACTCTATTGTGTTATATACGTTTAAAATAAGATTAATAAAAGATCACATGACTCCTCATTATTTCGAATTTCAACTGACGTTATACTTATTCAGGTTCTCAAGTGTCATGGTGACCATGCCCCCACTCAAGAGTTGTCTTGCGACGCCTTCCTCGTGCTCAGCGAGGCGGGCGGCTGCCACAACAGCGCATTGCCGCACAGTACTGCAAGAGTCAGATAGGAGCGGCCGCAACAACTCTATCAAATATCAATATGAAATTGAAAATAATTTCTTGCTGATATTTCATAGTAAACATTTTTTTGCATATATAGGTTACTTATTCTCATTATACATAGCTATTTTTATGGTCACAATAGGGTCAAGTATTTTAGGCTTTCCCATCCGAGTGTTAGTTATACGGATACCTATTATGTAAATAGGGTTCGATGATCTTACGACGATGACTTCAAAAATATTAAAACGCTTAAAGTTTAAACTGACGTTATAGACATTTCACTATTTTATCTGATATTTTCTAAGGGTTTGGTTTAAAATCAAAAAATACATAAAATTTATGTCTTAGTACCTAATACTCCCGCGCTCTCGAGGCATTTTACGTTAGTAGAGCGTGTCGCTAGCTCCGCCATGGTTTGAACAAAAACTAATCTTGCTTTTTGGTAAGTCTCGAAAACTGAAATTAGTATCAAATTGTAACATTTAACATCATTGTGTGGACATACATACATATATAACACACCTGACACCGTGCAAATCTCTGGGCGGATCGCTATACACTTCACCTGTACAACTTATAAGTTGCTTAGGTATATCTAATTTTTGAAAATGCATAAACTTCTTATGCCTAACACTCTATACTTTGTTATTTTAGTGGGTTATTGATTTAATAAATAAAAAAACAGTAATTACCCAGCTGAATATTTCGAGGACTACTCATAGAATGGCTCATTTTGGTATAAAATGCGCAATCAAATGCAATGCAATTTCTAAATAATTTATGATGTTTTATTTAAATTTTAACGTATACTTTGATAGACAGTTGACAGTGGTTTGAGTACCATCTAGATTTTTTTGTATCACATAAGTACCTTCGTTGTTTTTTGTTGCAACAGAGCTACAACCGGAAACGGCACGGCAACAGGAGAACAACAAACATGCCTAGCCGGATATATAAAGATAGATAGATAGATAAATAAAAAGGTCATAAATCAAATATGGATAGCCATGTGGTCTGTGGGGTGGTAAAGTATCCATCGAGTATCGTGTATAGAACGCATAATAATGACAGACGTCATACTGCACACTATAAAAATTTGTTTTATAGCACAACACAATCAAACAGGAATGTCTACATATTGTGTCATATAAGTTTACATCGTATATTTTGTTCGGCTCACTCAC
The DNA here is from genome assembly GCF_012273895.1 of Zerene cesonia. Taxonomy (NCBI): domain Eukaryota; kingdom Metazoa; phylum Arthropoda; class Insecta; order Lepidoptera; family Pieridae; genus Zerene; species Zerene cesonia. The sequence goes on from NC_052108.1 coordinate 5,126,359, forward strand.
ACACGAATATGTGCACAACCTGTCGCGTTACTTACTCTGTGCCTGTGCCGACTCGCGGCTACGTAGCCGCCGCGTGCGCACAGCCTTAAAAATTTTATTTAGCAATTAATTCATACATAATTTAACCGAATAGATACAATGAAATCTAGCTATAACCCTGTAATCTCTTATTTGTGATTCTATTAAACATAATTAGGTTTAAAACTGAGTTCTGTAACAATGCCGTATATCATGGTAATGGGCAGTGTCAGTGCACCGCACTTATTCAAGGACGAAGGAGCGACAGTATACGGACTGAAAAAGGATGAAAGAGCAGCCTTAGTTAGAGTAAGAAATATTGTTTTTTTTTCATCACGTTTGCCATTGCGCCGTATCTACGAATACATGTAGAACCATAAAGATTTTGTTTTAACCTTTTTTATCAAAATACAAAAATTACACAAATAAAAGATAATAGTTAAAATTCAAAGAACTACGTGTGCCTCAATGGCAGAACTAAAACAATGATATTTACATTTTATGCTTCGTTATAACAGAATGGCAACGCCTTTTGTTATCTTCATTAAAATAGTTCCAACTTTTGTCTTTTAATTCGAATTTAATAGACTACGTTGTAGGTAGCTACTGGGTTCTAATTATTACGTATAACTATAGGTAGATGGCTATTGCAACATAAAACATTAAAGGCCACCATTACAAGTTGCAACATACGTATCGGTTATGGAGATCGTAGTTATTCATTTATTAAGCATACCAATTTGTTTTTTTAAATGTTCCTTTTATATACTTAATATTTATCGATTTTTCAGGAACTAAATTCATCTTTCGGGATGGCCATTGCGACAGCGTCAGATTTGGAAAGAACAGTTCGAGTAACGCAGAAAGGCATAACGCTGGTACTTGTTAACCGGATCCACGGTCTATTGGGTTATGACGTCGTTTCCCACGCAATGGCTATGACCAACGCCAATCGGGAACTCATCTCCTTCACAATGTATAAGAAGAGCAGCCCCAACACACATTCCCACAGCCACTCTACGACTAGCAGTTCACATTCTCATAGTCATTCGACAACAAGCAGCTCACATAAACCTCATTCGCATAGTAATGTCGTAACGTTATAAGCTGTGGGTTATGGAACGTAGTTTTAAAGAATACATTACCGAATTATTGTAGTGAGATTTTGTATTTAAAAATAAATATAGAAGTAGATGAGATGACATTCCACGTTAATTTTATATAAGAAAAAAATATTATTTTAAAGCATAAATCGTAGGTCTACCTGCTATCAATATAGTCTAATGTCTATATCAAACTTTTTTTAACACGCGATCATAATGCAAAAGATGAAGAATTATCATATTTTACTTAAAAAAGATAAATTAGGTTTTCAATAAAGGTATAGGGAATTAGCGGCAAAACGGTATATATTCCTAAACGTTAGACAGAACTTTTTTAAAAAAAAAAAAAAACGCATTTGTCCACCACTTTCAAAGATCTAGCAATTGAGCAAGCGTTCTCCCAGCGGCATTTGAATTTGATGAGGCACAAATTTCATTTTTGTACACACAATTACCCCACGTTACAGACTGAAAGCTAGCATATTTCTTTCGGTTCGATAGCAAAAACAATAAAGAAACATGACTAGACGACACACAATATTTGCCAAAAAAATTCAAAACTGCAGCTGGAACGAAGCAGATTGTAAGTTGTAGCAATATCATTATGTGTAAACAGTATTACATATTTAAATAAAAATATTCTATAGAAACTGCAGTTTTATTCGTTTAAAAAGTGAACACAATTGCACATGTACAAAAAACATCAATCAGTCTTTATATTACATTGGGGTTATGTTGTTCTTTATATATTTAATGAGAACTTATTGTTGGTAGTAATTTACATTTAATATAATATGTAGGGATCTAAATAAAAATGAAAAATTGGTATAAAGATAATATAGAATTAGATAGATGCAATTAATATAGATTAGAGTAAGGTTGATAATTGATATATTTATTACCTATACTAGCGATTATAATCAATATTTTCGAGTTGCTTTCGAATCAATCATTTCGACACATACACAATTAAAATCTTAATTACAAAAATTAAATACATTTAACAATATCAACAGGAATGTGTAAATATTAAACATATACCCACCCTTAAAGAATAACAAGAAAGTGCCGGTCTCAAAACAATTATTTTTTAAATAAAATTAATAAATTCCCAGTATTATCCTTTGCCAGCATATTATATTCTTTATTAAACTCAAAATACGACCATAACTACGATTACGTAATATTAAGACTTAACGTTACGTACTAAAATTTCGTTGTATTTTTGTTAAAAGAACTATGGAAAGTTCGAACTATTTAAGTTGCAAATTAACGATGCTAATGGCTGTTAATTAAAGTAATATATTAAATATTTTCTCCAAGAATCATAATCGGTTATCATAAACTATATTTTATACCATTGTTAAAACTTCAATCATAACAATAATTTTCGTTTAGAAGTTTAAATCTATGAAAGATTTATTTGTAAGTCCCACATCATGCTAGGCATGTGATATGACTAGAAAAAAGTGATTGAAAGCATGTGATAGACTGACTGTAAACAAAATTTCTATAAACTATTTAATAAAGAAATAATATATTTAATCATTGCACAATAAATATTACAGTCGTAAAAACTTCTCAGTGTTCTTCAGAGCCGAATCTATGTCTTTCAGAGGCAAGCTTCTTCAGGGCAGCTGCATATTGTCTCTGTACATCCATTAGCCTGCAATATTCTGTATGTAAGGCAGCTTTTTGTTCTTTCTCATTTTTATACTTTTCTTCAACTTTCCGCACAGTCTTATTCACCCAATCAACGATAGACTCAAACTGCGTCATAAATTCCTCTCGTTTCCTAGGCGATGACATTACCCTGTTGAAAATATAATGTTAGTAATATTGCTCATTTAGGGGTATGAAAAATAGATGTTGGCCGATTCTCATAGATAGCACAAAAAATTTCATCAAAATCGGTCAAGCCGTTTCGGAGGAGTATGGCAACGAAAACTGTGACACGAGAATTATATACATTAGATAATACAAAAAAAAATGATACATTATTTTTTTACAAACACAGATAAGGTATAGATAAGTATACAGGTATAAAGTATAAAGGTAAGGTATAGGTAAAGGACAGCTATATTATTATGTAAACGAGTAAACAATATTACATTTTAGAATACAAATATTAACTTAAAATATATATGCACATATTTGTGAAAATTTTCATATCTGACTAACAGATTATTATTACTTACTCATCATAATTATCCAAAATTGAATTGAGCAAACTTAATTCCTTTGAGGTATAAAGCTTAATTTCATAGAGTGTATTGTAAAATATATAATACTGCTTTGTTTCTTTGTGTTTTGACGCAACTGAAATAGAAACAATTAGTATAAATATGACAAGGTAAAAGGATTAATTATTTTATTTACCAGAGTCTCAACAATTTTTTTTACTGATTTAGGTGAAATAAAGACTTATATTATTTATTTATTTATTATTCTTTAATTGTAATCTTTTTATTAAATTTTTCTGATAGTATCTCTTTTACTCAATCAAAAACAAATAACTCACCTTGATTATATAATTCAACAAAACGTTTCTCATATTGCAATAGTTCTGCAGTGCCTGGAACCTCATCAATAGCCACAGTGTATCTCAAAACTTGGCGATTGAGATGACCAAGTTCAGATCTAATTTTACTTATAAAGTCTTTTATTTTCTTTTCTCTATCGTTAAATTCTTTCAGCTCGACGGGTGTTAATGGTTCCTCTTCAACTACAGCTGTAGGCTCTTGAGCAGATCTGTGTATCATGAAATAGATACTTAAAAAATATCTACATACTATGACAACTATTTAAAAGTATTTTCCAGAAGTCTATAAAGACTTTCTGTATGAACATTGTAGTTTTTATTTATGCATAATAGTGAATTGATCTAAATCTTATAATAATGACTTCATCAAACTAAAAACTTGTAAAAAAGTCCATGGGTTATCTATATGTGGATCTCTTTGAATGATTTATATTACCTTAGCTCTTCATTTAGTTTCTTATGTTCGAGCTCCCTCTGATGTATAACCTTCAGTAACTCATTTCTTTCTCTTGCTAGATCTTTCAATGATCTATAGTACTCTTTCACCTTTTTATCGCTGCAATGCAAGAGATAAAGATAAATTATATATATTTTTTTTTACATTTTGTATAGTTTTATGAATTACTTAGATAATGATAAATTTTGATTTTGAAAAGCAAACAATGAATATTAAATATTAATAAGATGGGAATTGATGCTATAACATTTACCTATAATCATCAGTTTTCATTAGTTTACTTGTGATTTTCTGCAACTTATTGACTACATTAGTATATTTTTTCTTAGCTTTGTCCATTCTTTCCTCATGCTCCGTCCTCACAGCATCCACTTCACTCTCCATTGTGTTAATGACATTGGCTAATTGTTCTATGTCTTCTGAGTATTTCAACTTTTCACTTTCTTCTAACTCCTTTGGAATATCACCAGTGAGCTCTGATTGTAAAACTACATAATGTATTTTGCTATCTGCATTGTCTTTTTCTGGTTTCTCATCTACAAACTTGTTTGTCTGCAAAAGTATATTATATTTGATAAAAAAAAAGTGCTATATTTGTAAATTAAAATGAAGTGCAAAAATTACCTCAGTAGTGATTTCTGATGGATCAGCAAGGGATTTTTCATAGTCGTACTGAAACACACATTAAGTAATAAATAAGCATAAATAGAGAGTTATACTAAAACTAACAGAAACAGTGGCCTTAAAACTTATATATTGGTATATTTCAAGCTGCAAATGGAATAAGCAGGCAAGAATATAAGAATTGTACTTACCAATATTTCTAATCCTTCATCAGGCTGTGAATCATTTTTACTATTAGATATATGCATTAAGACACGCTGATCATATTCAGACAGTACTGCATTTACCTGCTCAAGTTCGTTAGAAGACAGACCACCTTTTCTTTTACGAACCCTACATGGCTTATATAAATTCTGAAAGCATGTACAAATATTAACTAATAACTATTTCAATTGTCATCAATACATATTTCCGTGAATATTTCATTATTGAATTACCTGTACAATTGAAAGGTTTCTTAATAATTTTTCTTTCTGCAAGTAATGTGCTCTATCTGATTCAAATATGTGTTCTTTTTCATACTGCATGACAGCAAACTTACGAAGTTCATCTTCCTTAGCTGCCCGAAATTCGCTTGAATATTTAATCAACCACTGTACCAATGGATATATATTTATAAAATCTAAGCCTTGAATTTGATGAGGTTCTATAATGTATGGGCACTTCATGGTAGGCAATACTTTTACAATTTTCTCTGTCAGTGCTCTGAAAAAACCAAATGGACAAAATATAAATTATAGACAGATGTTTCCAATAAGATATAAGTTCTTATATAAATATAAGGAGACATTTACATTTTTTTACCAATGGTCAAGTTCTCCTCGAACAACAGGTTTATATCTATGTCAATATCGCATAATTCAATACACCAAGTGAGACCACCAACAATTTTATCGAAAGCTGATAGGCCTTGCAGTTGAGCTCTATAGTAACCAGCAGCCACAAGTGCGTCTGATATTTCATGCCATTTTACTAACTGTTCTGCATCTTCACGTACTTCAACCTTGAATTGTAAAATACATACACATACACATTACAAATACATACTGTAACAAAAAACAACTGTATATCAGAATAATAACATGAAGTTTGCAAGAATGTAATATAACCGTCACAATTTACCTCTTTTCCTTGGTTGTCGACTGCACTGTAAATATTCATTAACGGCTTAGACCGCGTAAATATGTTTTTGTGTTTAGTAGCCATGGTTCAAATTATGAAAATGGGTTTTCTAGTGACTATTTATTAACTGCTTCAGGATTACAGTGTAGCATAGCATGTCAATATGATAATTTAGCAAAATTAAATTATGGAATGTGTCTTAAATAATGATGAATACTTGTATGTATAATAAAATACATTTCCTACAATAATCTAAAATGTTATACGAGATAGTAAAGGAAGAATTTCTAAGCCGCTTATAATTTTTCAATAAAACAGGTTACAACTGACAAGTGTCAACATCAAGTATGATTGGTAAATGCCACAGAGCAAATAATATACTACGTAGTAAATGCTGTCTGTTACTCAGACGGCAGACCTTTTATTATGTCAATATGTCATGCGGACAATAGGTTGGTTTACCTGTTGGTAAGTGATCACCACCGTCCATGAACATTCGCAGAAGATCTGACCTCTGCGAATGCGTTGCCCGCTTTTAAGGTGAAAGGGATAAGGAAAGGATTGATGTCTGGAAAAAAGGATCGAACGAAGAGGAGTGAGAAATAGGAAATGGGCCTTCGGCTCCGCCTTCCGCGTTCCCGCGCCCACCCGGGTGAGCGCCCGACCGAGTACGGCCCCTCAGGCCCCCTCCATTCATGCGACAGCCCAAGCCGAGGTTCGCGGTCCCCGACCAGGGGGGACGCCCTTGAGCATGTCGCTACCAGGGTGAACCCGCGCCCGCGTTAAAATGTAGTAGCCCTTCAGGCTAGCATTAAGATTCATCACAAAAAAAAAAAAAAAAAAATTCGGCTCCGCCACTCACCGTACGAAACAATAACATAGCATGTTATTATTCCCCGGAGCAAGCTGGCCCAATTCGTGCCGAAGCGTACTCGACTCCCACGCTAAAGTTATACTAACTACTAACTAAACGGTTCATCAAAAAGATTTTTTTCACAGGCAAGAAGATTAACTTAGTAGTTAGCTTGCTATTTACTTGCCAGCTTACCTATTATATTATGGTTGCCATATAGTTACTTCATACTTGCTAGTTCATTGAAATTTACATAGACTGTGGTATAGATGTCTGACAAGCGGCAAGAATTCATCACACAATTAACACAATCCATTTCATTATTTTTTAAAGGAAACGATTTATAAAAAGTATACAAAAAGCGCTTTTCACTTTAAGTTTAAGTAATAAATAGATAATACCGTATACATAATATATGTAAGAAGTGTTAAAACGTCCGAAAATTCTTGAAATGAACATGAGTAAATTGCCAAGACTTTTTTGCTGTGAGTAAATTAACCTTATTTGTTTTTCTGTTTATGCCAAGCCCTTCGTCCAACATCCATGTATTTTTAACTTTTAGCTTCAAGTATTATTCATACATATCTTTTAGTTCACCGTGACTTAGTAATATCGATTTTTTGAGATAACCCTAAACGCATCTTTGATAATTTAAATAATATATTACCCTTTACTCCCGTACATACATTTCATCACCATATTTTGTTATATTCATATTTCATAATCATATCTAAAACATTAAAATGTTTGAATTTTAATGAAATTGACATACTTTATATTTTTAAATTGTTAATACACGGGTTGGGAAAACATTTTTAATAATACCTATTAATATTTTACCTTAAAATGTTATAGTTTCCATTTATCACTTTATGCACTAAAAATCAAATGAAACAATATAGGTAATTAATTTCAGAGTTCAGTTTGGAATAGAACTCTTTTTTTAAAACTACATCATGGACCAAAAAACGGATGTTGTTGATCTCGTTTCAACCTTGTTGGATTCTGGAAAATACAAAGAAGCTTTGAGTGTACCAAATAAAAAGCAATATGCAGAAAGTTTTAAAGATAACTGCTGGGATTTAATATCTATTGTAGTTAGCAAAGTTGAAAATGACACTATAACTTTAAAACCATCACTCTATGGTGCTTGTGAAGAACTACTCTCAGTTATCATAGAAAAGGCAACTCCTGAAGAGGCTTTACTTGAAATTATTGAACAAATTGAAGTTGCTAAAAATGATGCACAATTTAGTATAATATTGAATCCTTTGCAAAAATTACTGAAAAAATTGTCAGTAAAAAGAGGGAGATCTTTAGAATGGTGTCTTAACTCTATAAGTACATACATAGAAGCAATACCTATTCCTGATCACCATTTAGAAGGAAAAGAGAGGTTGTTGATGGATAGTGACAGTAATGCTAGAAGAATAGTACATGTGTACTCACTTTTACCATCCTTCTACCAGCCCTTTGTTGAGGAGTTATCTAAAAATGATTGTAATAATAAAACTGTTTATATTATTGCTGCTTTCCTGATAAGTCTTTTTGGGAAACCTTTAATTTATATGGATTTAGACCCAGAATCTGGTATAAATAGCCAACTTCGACAATGTTGTGAAACAATTCTTAAAGATGTATGCACACTTGTAAAAAATATTTTAAAATTCATGCCATATCTTGAAAATTCTTACAAAGAAAGTCAGATTGCCAACTCAAAAAAGAAAACATCAGACAATGATGATGATGTACATCCATATGAACACAGAGAAAAAATAAATGTTACAACATTATCAGGATTATTCTATCTAACATTTTCTGGTGATTTTGTAGTTCCAGATTATGCAATCCCTCAAGTTTTCTCACATGAGTATATGGTTCACAACATTTTGTTAAGTGTAAATCACTTCTTACAATTTGCAGAGTATGGCCCTCAAATAAAAGGACTGACTCTATGTAACAACATACTCAATCTTTATGAAAATAAAACATCACACACATTTCTCACTTTATCCATACATTATGATTTATGTAAAAGTCTAATAAATTTGTCAATATATTCTAGTTATGAAACTGTCCGTAAGAATTCTGTTAAATTGATAGGCATACACATAAACAAATTTGATTACAAAGGTAGGATAATGCTAATCAAATACATTATTGATATAGCCAATCATTCAGGCATGATAGGTTATGCTATAACACAATACAAAAATTCATTAGATGAAGCATTTAAAGAGTCATATTTACCAGAGTGCTTCAGTGGTGCACAATTTCTTAACATGGTCAAGAAAATTTGTTATCTCCCATATGGAGTTGAATCTGACCTTGTAGAATTAGCAGACCAGATAATTACAGCATTAAATTTCTTAAGATATTTGGCACTGAAAGATGCCGAAAATAAAACGGGAATTCGGGAATGTTTTCCAATTATTGAAACTGATTACTTGGACAATTTACGAACAGGCCTTAATATGTCTAAAGCTCATTACGAGATGAAGTTAAAAGAATTAGAAGAATCAAAAGACATCTGTAGTAAAGAGGACAAAGTTTCTATTAATATAGGAGGAAAAATGCTGGACAAGATTCCCACAAAAAATAAAAAAGAGATCATTCACTCTGCACTCAATGCTTTTCACTTAATTGAAGGTCTTGTTGGCCGTTTAACTGAGTGTGTACATATAAACAAGGCACATGTTTATAATGAATAATAAATTGATTTTGGTGCATAAATAAATAGAAGTAATAGAAATTTGTCTTATTGTTTTTTTTAATTTCCTTTTTCACCCAGAATGTTTAAAAGTGTATCACAATCATATCTAATAAAAGTATTGATTTCACACAGTAACTTGTAATAAGGGATATTTTATGTATTTTGTTAACAGCACTAAGAAATGGCCGTAGATGTTTCAAACCAATGATTATTGCTCCAATAAATAAAACACAAAATATAATACGGCATTACTGCCAAGTCCCTGAAAGTAAAGACAAAATAATACCAGTGACAAGAGTCGATCATGATGAAAATCAATATGAAGACGATATCAAGAATAGAATTCTTGCTAAAGCATTAGAATTTGTAACAAAATCTGGCTGGTCTGTTGAATCTCTCGCTCAAGGCGCTGAAGCAGCTGGATATCCAGGTATAACTCATGGATTATTCCCTAATGGAGGTGGAGATCTTGTCCATTACTTTAATATTAAGTGCAATGAACAACTTGTGGAAGAAATGAAATCTGTAAGTATATTTTTACTGACAATGTTGATCAATTTAATTACCAATTAGAATTAAACATTTTGACTGTTTCAGTGGCCAAAAGAAGATCTTAAAGACTCAAAGATACCAGCCCAGAAAGTTGAAAATGCAATAATGGCTAGGCTGTTAATGCTTGAACCTTACAAGTAAATATTAAACCATTATCATTATTTTGTTTGTTAGGGCAATAAGAGTAATTGAAATTATTTCTTTCAGAGCAACTTGGCCCAAGGCAATGGCAATCCAAACGTTACCTAACAATGTTCCAAACTGTTTAGCAACATTGCTTTCTTTAGTAGATGATATCTGTTATCATACCGGTGATCGAAGTGTAGATGTATGTATTTATTATGAGTGATTTTTTTTACAAATTAAGGTGACGAAAAATGATTTTTGTATTTATTATTTTCAGTTCAATTGGTATATAAGAAGAGTTGGTTTGGCTGGTATTTACAAGGCGTCTGAATTATTTTATCTCACCGATAACAGTGAAGGGAACAATGCTACAAGAAACTTTGTGAAGTCAAGAATAAGGGATGCAGAATTAATTCAAACTGCCCTTAATATGAATCCAGTAGCAGTAGCTCCACAATCCCTAACTGCTGCCTTTGTGACGGTATGTTTTATTGGCAATTAATGAAATTCATTAGAATTATATCATAACAATTTGTTTTCACACACCTTTTTTAACTGCTAACTACTTTATATGGATGCTCATGCATGTAAAGTTAAAAAAAGTAAAAATAAAATAAAATATTAATAAATAACTTCCATTATAATTATAAAGAAATATATTTATAAAAATCTTCAAATTTATGTAGGTAACAATTAATATTATGAACACATTAATATGGTTGTTTTTTTTTTTCAGGCCAAAAACATGTTGGGCATCAATACACTCAAATGATTTAATTAATGGTGTTGCTTTCACTTAGATTCTAGTAAAAGGACTACAGTATTTTTAATTTGCAAGTTACTAAATATAAATTTATTTTATTTAACTCCTTGTTTGATTTTCAATTTGAGCAAACATCATCCTGAGTTTAGAAAATATATATAAATTTACAAAGTACAAATAACTATTTTAATTAAAGATTGATTGAGTAACATATATTGAACATTGTTTATAATATATAGTCCATTGAAATGTAACATTTTAAAGGCCTAGGGTGTGTTTCTCAGAGGAAGCAATTTTATTTGATTGATGTGTTAGTAGTGGTTTAACTTCAAGATCGGTAAAAAAGGGTTTCTCGTTCTATTTCCGAAACTATCTCGTAAATTTAAATGTCTTGTAAATTCTACAGAAAAATTTGCAAGACATTTAAAGTGTATAGTCTCGATGTTGACCGGGACCTTCAATACCCAACCTCATAAATGTTATTTATGTTATATGAATTTAAAAAAAGATATAGAATAGTAAGGCTATTTTTTTTAAGATTTTTAAAGTTTTTATTACATTTTTATGAGGAAGTAATTTTATTTCATGAAGAAAATTTGACCAAAAATTTCAACTTTGCTATGTAAATAACTTCTTTATTTTTCACTTTATGGTTAAAAGATACAAAAAAAGAAGTTGTAGACAATTATATGCTACAGATAGTGTTTTGTAACATTTTCTGTTGCTAGTTTAAGAGAAAAAGTGCGAAACCTTTTTTCAAGATGGGATAATGGTGGTGACCCCACAAATTTGATTTTTAGCTTCTACTAGCTCCTAAACATCTTATTAAATAAAATTGCATTATCTGAGAAAACCAACTCTCAATGTAACTAATCAATGGTCTAATAGAAATCAATACAAATTTAACAAATGATATAACTAACATTGCCATTTCCAATCACACAACTATAAAAGAATATAAATCAATTTCAAATATATTATAAAGATAGTGTAACATTAGATTTGCTAGCATTGATTCACATAACATTAATTGATAGTTGATACTTATTGGATGTACATCCACTTCAACATATATTTTCCCATATTCATGCAATTAAATTATACAAATAGAACCTAATCTAAAGGACTGTTTCGTAAAGACATCAAAAAGTTATTAAGAAACTTTATAAAAAAAATATCCAATGCACATATTTTTTACATAGTATTTTTAAAAATTGATATTGTTATATGGTAGATATACATAGAGATACAAATGCAGTTCTGAATTAATGCTGACAAAAGATATTTTTATGCTTCTTAATCTTCCTATGACTGATACACATCCTAGTAGTAAGGCACATGTATTCATTCAACTATTTGATTATGTGGGTGCAATATAATCACTGCCTATTGACACATAAGATATTAGGTTTGGGGGTAATGGCAACTTACTCCATAACTTCTCTGAAACTGTTTGTCTTATAACAAATCTGCATATCTTCTGTAGTGAGTCTAATTTTGCAAACCTGGAACAGAAAATAAATTGCAAACTTTATATTATTAAACTTTAAAGCTCCAACACATTCACAAAAAATATTCTAAACTAGCGGTCCGCCGGGGCTTCGCCCATGGTATATATATAGGCTAGAATTTTTCAAATAGAACCAGTAGTTCCCGAGATTAGTGCGTTCAAACGAACAAACAAACCAACTCTTCAGCTTTATAATATTAGTATAGATATGAACTCACACCACAAAAACTGAGAAGTAATAAACACAGCTTTCTAAAATTTTGTAAATCTAAATATATTAATATTGTTAATTATTGTAAAATACTTGTGGTATACCTGTTCAAAGGCCTTGCTAGTTTTACTGGCATTTCAAATAAGTTTGATTTCACATCAACAGTAGCACAATGCTCTGATATTCTACTAGCTGGTACAAATGTTTCATTATTGAGTGAAAAAAGACCATCTGCATGTCGAAGACGAGCATGTAAAGTTCTGCCAACACATCGGAATGATACACATAATATATGGCGTGAGTCATAGGAATCTCTGACTAGAAAAACATTATCGTGCTGTCCAGCTAAAAGCTCTTCTGCTTCACTTGAGGTGATTCCACCCCAGTACCATCCATGTCTAAAATTACAAAAAAAAAAAAAAATTATTAACCACTATATTATTTATATCATATCATAATTGTAGTTTCAGAGAAGTAAAAATCAGAGCACAAAATATACTCACTTAGATAATTGACAGTAAATAGCACAGCTTTCTACAGAAACATGCTGATGATGCCCTCGGAGTACCGAATGGTCATCTGAGTGTTGACATTTCAACATTTGCTTATTGATTTCAATATCCTTCTTAATTTCAGTCTTAGCAGATAACATCAACCTTTCTCCTGAAGTAGATGCTTCCACAGGTTTGTTGTAGTTATTACACAAATATTCACTACCATTATTCTTGTTTCCAAAGTAACGTTGCAATGATCTTACACTGCCAGTAATGAAAAGTTTGTTTTTCCAAAACTTCACAAACTTGTTAGTGTTAACAGGGGATTTGCGATCAGACAAAAATACACAGTTCACTATATCTGTATCATTAAAATCACATTTATTGTCAATAGTTCTTTGTAAATGTTTACATTCCATTGGTTTTAACCATTTTCGAAGACAACCTGTTGTAAGCCATTTCCGTCGGTTACAGTGTGAACAACGTTCATAGTTCTTATTCATTTTTATCCGCAATATTTAAAAAGATCCATCAATTTATAGGGGCGCTTTAATAGATGCTTGTTTATTTATGTATTAATTATAACGATAAACGTCTTGAATATTACAATTCACAAATAAACTTTCAAAACAGTTTTTATTTGCGTCAATCTGTCATAAATGCAGAACCAGAGATTCAAAATTCTCATCGTCACTTTAAAGTTTGACGTGCAATGCACAGATTATTATAATGAACATAAGATGCTGTAAAACACTGTATCTACATATAAATTTCTTAGCAGGTATTTTCATCACCACACACACCATTAAAATTTTATAATGTAATAAGCATTTTAATAGACATGTTGAAAAGATAAAATAAGAATATTATGTTTAACATGAAACCTTGATGATTGGTGGTATCGCTAGATAAGTACTGCTTCACAAGGGAATATTCTTGGAATAGAACAATTAATTTAATACAGTTTTATGTCATATTTATAGACGTAGCAAGTACATCCTCAATATAACTTATTAATATATTGAGTACAATAGATACTGGTAATATATTATTTCATCAGGCAATGCATTTTTAGTTACTAGTTATAATCTGTATTTCGTAATTCAGTGATCGTAGGTGGTGGTGTTATGAGAACAAGATATTCATCAATACTTAGTTTTTTTCTATTTATGTTGTGATATTTTATTCATTTGTAACAATGACCTAATTATAATACTTAAAAATTAAATTAGTAGTAATATGGGTGTAATTTGTCAATAATACTAATAATTTAGAGTGATGACATTGAAGAAGATTGCTAAAATGTCAACAAAATCACAAATATCCTCAGAATTAAATGGTAAAAATATTTAATTAAACATTTTGAAAGTAAAGAATGATTATTCATATATCTAAAAATATAAACAATTATAATTTTTTTTAATGAATGGTACTATTGGATTCATGAAACATTTTAATAATCGTTTTCTTTACAGACAGCATTAGTAATGTCCTAGGGAAAAATGTGAAAATATTATATAAATCCTTAATTCGCATGGAATCGAGAGGAGACAAAGTGGATAATCGAGTTTTAGTAAGTCTTATCATAATTACTTTTTATTTTTGATAGTGAATTTATACAAAATTTTGAAACCACAAAAAATTACATAATATTTACTTCTTTAAAAATGTATATTCTTGTTATTTTATGTTTTATTTATTATTATACATTACAACTTAAATATATCATTTCATAGTTTGTACCATAATTGCTATGCTGCTTAAAAAAATAAGAAAACAAAATTATAAGAAATGTAAAACTCCATTGAAGTCATCAAGTTCAATTGGTTTAACAACTAATTTTATCTGACAATACTTGCTTGTAGTGAGTCATGAAGAGGTGTGTCTTGTGCATTATTATGTACCACATATATCTCATTTACTAATATGTTTGTTACTAAAACTTTTCAATACATAGATACAATTACTAAATAAGATTAAGTATTGAATAATATAACATTATGCTATGTACATTAAAATAGCATTGTCTTAAAAATGTTTAATAAAAAGTAACTATATATATTATAGTAATAGATTCATTAACAGTATCAGTAAACATCTAATTCACATTTAATTTTACAGGTTGTTACATCATATAGAATATTTATAACAACAACAAAAATCCCAACAAGGGTAAGCAAACTAATTAAATTCAAAATGGATATAAAAAATGATATCAATATATACCTAATTTTTTTGTTTTGAACACAGATTGACAATGGATTTCACTTGATGGAAATAGAGGCTCTGGAGAGCAAAAAGGCAAATCATCTATCAATAACACTCATTCATGAACATAAGCCTGTATCTATTCTTATTGGTGAGTGACTAATTATTGTAATTGTTTCCATTGTTTGTTAATGCGCAACAAAACCACAACATTGGCATAAATAAATTATTTTCTCATGTTTTTATTGGTGCTTTTTTATATGTATGTGTAATGTACCATAATATGCACATATTTTGAATACATACAAAATTTTCTGTTGTGTTTGAATATTTTGGTAAACTATTTGAATAAGAATTTCTAAGTAAGTTGTAGGTGTGTTTTTAGTCTACTATTATATTTGTCTCATGCATACAACAAACATATTATTATATTTTTTTAGTAATATTAATTATGCTTTTTGGTTTCTCTCTTATGTTATATAAGAAAATATTATTCTTATGAATCGAATTTCATTTTGAGTATCCAGCTATCACATAATTGTAAATCTTAGTTGATTTCTATAATATATTTGTTGGTAAAAATGACCAAAAGTCTCATGTCTTTAATTTAATTAAAGTCAGTGCTTTTAAACTGCAATAACATATTCTTTACATTACCATTTTTTTATTATATTACAAAATCATGAAAAAGTAGGTGGATCGCTAGGTGTATTTTATTTGCGATTACTTCTCATTAATCCTATTACGACACCCTTGGATTAGCAATAATTAGTCAAGCCGAATGTTAAATAGCCCGCAATGTTACAACATTGTAAATATCGCGTTTGCGAGTTACGCAAGGATGGCGTGAAAATAGAAATGGAGGCGAGGCATTCTGCATTTTAATATGGTATGTAAATAATTGCACTTTCAGGTGAAGAAGGATCGCCGGAAGGTGTTATTAATGCAATACACGCGCTAACGGCCGCGTTTGATGACTTATTTCCTAATGTGGCTATGGAGGACATTATATCCAAGGTCAGTACAACAATAACTTTCTCCTCAGTATTTCAACATCAAACACAATAGCATAAACAATTTGGACAACAGTTGCAGCCGTAATTTTTATTAGCTTAATTACCTCATCAACTTCAACTATTAAAATCGCCACCATAATACGTACATGGATGACAAAGGACAGGGTATAGATAAATATATGTATATATATATATATGTATTTCATTATAATTTTTTCCTTAACATGTGCGGAATAAATTCAACAATATGAGTCATGCAATCAAAGCAATATAGCACTGTAGGGATGAATATATCTATGATTCACGATGAAGGTGCCTTAACAATAACATTAAAATTTTAGGTGAATTTACCATTCCCACTGCAAGCCGTCTGCGGTACGCGAAAGCATTCAACCTGCGGTGACTTTTCTAATCAATATGCAGCAATGTGTGATCTTTGCCAAACACCTTTTAGGTATGTAGGTAAACAAGAACTGGTTTTAATTAGGTAATTAAGCAATTATAACCAATTACAACAATAAAATGTTTCATACACAGGGCCGAAGTTGCATGGGACATTGATACAATATATTTGGCGCACGATATACGATTATTACACCTTAAAGATTTCGACCATTTAGATCAGAGGTGAGCACTTGATTTTGCTTATTTTCCGTTGATGGGTAGGGTAACTGATTTATTCTGTTTTTCTATTAAGAGATAATAATTCTGAATAAATATTATCAATTAATATTAAATGTTGAATTAACTATAATAATTGTAGTAGAAGGAAAGTATATGAGGAAGTAAGCTATAATTTTAGGTGGAAAACATAGAAGATAATTTTATTATGCTTACTTACTAGCGGGCATACATTAATTACCTGTAAAAATATTCTAGAAACCCATCCCATTAAGTGGATATGTGATAAATAAATACATATAAGAAACGTTATTTATTTTACCCCTATCTATAGGGATTTAATACCGCTGCTGATAGCGCTGCAACACAACACGTGGTTCACGGGCGTGTGCGGCGACGGCGTACGCGTCGGCAGCGAGGCGTGGGAGGCGCTCTCGCGCGTGCTGCGCTGCGCCGCGCCGCCGCCGCAGCAGCTCAGCTGGCGGGGTGCGTCGCTGCGGCACGACCACGCGGCGCGGCTGGGGCACGCGCTGGCCAGAGCGAGGACGCCGCCTGCGATGCACACCATAGACTTGTCGCAGAACCATATAGAGGATAAGGGTGAGTTGGTAGCAGCTTCATGCCACGAGACTCGGCTAAGCATCATAGATAATATCTAAATGTATATGTATTTGTAAAAGTTTAATAGTAAGACATTCTTTTATGTTTTTTTTTTACATGACGTAAATAAATAAATTAACATGAATTTCACTCTGACATAAATTATATTATTGTTGTTTTCACTTTTGTTAAGTAATTGCTTAAAAACCGCTGGATTATCTATCTTTTCTGATGAATGGGAAAGGAAAGGCGCGGGTGGAAAACTAGTTAACGGATAAAATACTTAAAACTTCTTATGAAATAGTAATTGTACCACACACTTATTACATGATAAATCGCCTGATAAACTACTACTTCATATACAAATAAAGATAAATAGTACTTATTTAATAATAGTACAGAGCAACTAAGATCTATAAGTATATATTTATACATACAAATACAGTAGCAGATATAATTTGAAATGAACATAATATTTCAATGTTATTATGTAATTTACAAAATGAATAAAGAATACGTAAGCTTAGTCTCAAAAACCTAAGAATTTTTAATATAACAACATTATAATATGTTACTGTGTTTTTAATTTGTATGCCAATTCATAAACAGTTCAGTTTTTAATAAATCCAAAGCCCTTTGCATACTCTTCACCTATACTTTTAATTTTTCCGTCGTCAGTTCTTTCCTTATACCTTACCTTTTTAAAGTGAAAATGCATTTGCAGAGGCTCTACCTTTCCAAAAATAGATTGGAAGTCACAATAGGGACAGCTGGCGCATTACTTCTGTCTAGGGGACATAGGAACTTAGTCAATTTTATCTATTATCTATAAAAAAAAATTATAATAAATTAAATACTATAGCAATAAAATGAAAATTTCCAAACAACTAATTGAGAATAATTTTTCAGGAGCCATCAGTGTACTAACGGGCCTAGCAAACAACCCAGATGGCATACGCCACATAGCCCTGTCGCAATGCGGTCTGACCGGGAAGACCGTATCGCACCTCGCCTCCTTGCTCAATGACAATCTGTGCCATCTCAATACCTTGACCCATCTTGATTTATCCCATAATAACCTTAAGGATGACGTACATGTAAGTTTTCTTTATTTTATTGAAGTACGGTTTTTTTCATAAAGGAGAAGATCTATTGACAACTTATTTTTCAGTGTGATGCGAAATGATTAATTTTATTTTAACCTTTTTTTTTTCAGCACCTGTATAATTTTTTAGCGCAGCCCAATGTATTGACGCATTTAAATTTAATTAACACGGAAACTACGCTAGAAAATGTAAGTTGATATTTAATAAAATTCTATTTATATTTGCTATTGTTGAAGATGTTCTATAAAGATTATAGTCTAGATTCAACACCGATTATGAAATTGAGGTAATGTGGCGTGTAGGTTAACCCTGGCCTATTTCTGACACAAGCAATTGTCTCATAAAGAAGTTATATTTAGACTGAAAATACATGTGTCTTATTCAAATATTTTTAGACTTAAATGTTTTTGGAACTTATTTTAGACTTAATAATTTTATTCTTAAATATATATTCTGCGTAAATTTAATTTTCTCAATACAGCTCTCTTGTAAATTTTTTTTTAATCTGTTCCTGAAATCATTGTATGTTTTAACGGAAACTGTTCTACAAATAAATTGCAGGCTTATTTTCATTTTCAAATTATATTAACCAACAAAAGTACAGAAGACTGGTAAAAACACTACACATGATCATTACAAACAATTTTTAAAATATGAATGTACTTTAGCAACTTGATTATTATTTTTTTATATTTTTAGATGTGGGGTGCCCTATTACGTGGATGTGCGGCACGACTTTCAGCGCTGTATGTGGGGCGAAACCCCTGGGCAATAGGGCGAAGGCCTAGAGATCCGCCACCATCATTTCGACAGTTTTTTACTGCGTGTTTGGCTCTTACGGATCTGGATTTCTCATATTGCAAGATGCCGCCTGATGCACTTAAGTAAGTTGTAAACAGCCAAATCAAACAATTTGCCTGTGAAATATACATAATATTTTTACCCACATGAATTGAACACGCTGAGTGCTTATGTTTGTTTTATTTTATTTTCCGATATTACTACATAATATTTAGGATTTATAAAGATTAAATCGCATTTTAGTCTGTAAAAAATATGTAATTGTTATATATAAAATATCTACAAAATTGAACTCGAGAATTTTATTTTATCTTCATATGTATATTAAATAGGAATAAAATCTCAAGACATACATAGCTATAATATAAGCATGAGTTGATTAGCATATTAAAATGAACAAAAAACAACAATACGCACACTATAATATAACCGCATGTGTATGTATGTGCCCCAGGAGCCTCCTACTGGGTCTGGCGTGCAACGAGAGCGCGGCGGGCGTGAAGCTGAACGCGTCGGGCGCGCTCGCGTCGTCGCAGGCGGCGCACGTGCTCGAGTCGTGCATACACGGCGTGCGCTGCTTGCAGTCGCTCGACCTCTCCGATAATAGTAATAACTCTATTGTTTCTAAGCTATTATAATGCATTCTTTTTTTAGTAAATTGGATTGTGTAAATTGGTATTTAGATATTTGTATAATTTTTTTATGATTTACAGGTATGGAATTTGAGTTATCTGGAATTGTAAGAGCAGTAGGAAAAAACCATTCCATAACGCATTTATCTTTAAGTAAACTAACAGGAAAGAGATCGTACGCCCCACCGCTAATACAGGTTAGTTATTGTTTAATGTTTTATCCAATTTTCTGTCTTTTATGATTTGTTTAATAGCAATTGATTTATTTGTGAAATTGTTATCTTTTATTCTAGGCCTTAGTTCATGTTTTACAAGAACCGGACACAGCTTTAACATCTTTGGATCTCAGCGATTGTAAGCTTAAGGTAAGAAAACTTTTTTCAATATGTTGTCTATTATTTAATGTTTTTTAGCCATAAATTTCCCGTTTTTTTATGGAAAATGTATCGTGTCTGAATAAACTTTGAGGTTGTGAACTAATCGTTATTTGGTATATATACATATGAGACAATCCTCTTATTCCTGTAATATTTGTTTTACATATTTCTGATTTTTTTCAAATAATAATAATATTTATATAACTGAAATGTCACAATAAATAAAATAATACATAATGTATATTTTGGACCATTTACAGGGTGATTTATACGGATTATTGAACGCGTTGGGTGGAGCACGACGCTTGCGCACTTTGGACGTGTGCGGCAACCTGGCGGGCGACGCGGGCGCCAGGCTGCTGGCAAAGGCCTTGCAGTGCAACTGCACTCTGCACACCCTGTATATAGATCGGAACGCGTTTAGCTTGCAAGGTGCTGTTTTATAGTGCTTTGTTTTATTAATTTTTTCGATTTTATTAGTAATATTACCACTGCAATATAGATAGTATAATTAACGTGTATATTTCCCATCAGAAGTTGAATTATGTTCAAATCACCACATGAATTTGCATAATTTTACTAAAAACAAATGTTTTGCTTATTGATGCCATGCTAGTCTTAATGTTAACTTATATATCCCAATGTAAGTCAAATTAACTTTTATTTGTGTGCAAGTGCAGTAATTGTCCAAAGTTTGAAATAAATCTTGCCAATAAAAGTGAGTGAAAATAGAGTTTAAATAAGTGCCTCAAACACAAAATAAACGTGTATCATACATATTTGAAATGAAGTGCAAATAACTAGTGATGTTGGTGCGCGCAGGTCTGACGGACATAGCGACGGCGCTGCGGCGCTCGGTGAGCGTGCGGCGCGTGGAGTTCCCCGCCAGCGACGCGGCGGCGGGCGGCCGCGGCGCCAGCGAGCGCGTCGCCGCGCTCTGGCGCGACCTGCACGAGCGGTGCGCGCGCCTTTACATTACCAGACGAAATTAATAAAATATTGTCTATGATTTGCCATTGGTGTCCTAATTTTTAAAGCGTTCTTGAAGATTCAGAGATTATTTCCTACGACATACAGAAATACACAAGTTTTTCTCTTTATTATCTTAGTATAGACTATGTCAGCCCCCTTTAAAAGAGCACATAATGTTTGACCCTGGGTCTTCAAACCGTAGCAGATGCTTATTATATAAATATGAAAGGTAGTTTTGACGCTAACGATCTCATATCACACAACGCTTTTTTATTGTTTCCCTATCGAGCATAAAAAGTGCCACGTGTCTAGGAATAGTTATTACTTGAATTGAAGAAGAAAAAAAAATAACGTTATTACGTATACACAAACATGATTATTATGATACTTGTAGACTCGCAAGCAACAGCGCGGCGTCCCAAACGCACCGCTTGCGGGCTCTAGCGCTGGAGCGCGCGTGGGGCGGCGGAGAAGCGGGCGCGGCGCTCGCGGCGCAAGCGGCTGGAGCGCTGCCGCCCGCGCCGCTGCCGCAGGCGCTGGAGCGCGCTGCAGCCGCTGCACACCACCTCCTGCATCAGTATCTGCAGGTATTTTGGTGGATGTGTCTAAACCAGAGTGTCATAACCACGAGTGTCGGCTTTTGCCATTAATGATATGTTACGTAATAACGGAAGAATAAATTTTAAATGGTATTTTTAGGAACTGATGAAATTTCTATATAATTACAGCAAATAATCACAACCGTATTCTCTGCTACACGAAAAAAAAAATTTAAAGAATTTTACATACATGTAACGAAAACCATTTCATTGTAAACTATAGTATGTACTATTATGTATGAAGTTTTGTTGAATGTTTGAATTCCCTAATAAGTCTGCAGGATAATTTTAAATGGATATTTAATTTTTATTTTGGAATGTTAATGTAATTAATAAATTCCACAGCGCTGCGGCGAGGTGTTCGCAGCGATGGGCGGTACCAATGCTGCGGGAGAACTAGTGCCTCTTCAAGCTGTACGTGACGCGCTGGCACCCAGCTCCAATACTCTGCAGGACTTGCTCAAGTAAAATTATCTCATTGATATTATTATATTAAGGATCATTTTAACGATGTTATAACACACAGCATTTGTATAGATTTTTAGAAAAGTGTTGGTCTAAAATGAAATAAACTAAAATGTGAAACAATACACTTTAAATACAGAAAGCAAGAATCAACTGTAAAAAGAAAAGACCACAAGTTTTGCTCATGACTTAAACATTCCTTTTTATTAAATTCGAGTCTATCATTTCTTGGTTATGAGCATTTAGTATATAAATTAAAATAAAAATAAAAAAATTATGCGAATATGATTTGATTTTTCAGTGAGGCGGTAGAAAGTATGGCGCTAGCGGCGTGCGAGAGCGTGGAGAGTGCGGACAGTGAACACGCAATCAATACCGATCCGGACATACCCGATTTGCTCACACCTATCTCGCATTCTGGGGTAAATATATTTATTACTGTTAAAAATTGCATATTTCCTTTCTACTGAATAATAGCGTAAAAAGAACTAACTGTTAGAATATTCAGTTTGTGTACTTGTTTTTTATTATTAATTATTAACTAATTAACGCTTGGAATGTATATGGTATGAATATAATTTATACATTTCTATCCCTATGCTGCTTCAGAAATTGGATTATTTGAATTTGGTAAGTTAAAAGCAGCTAATATCATATGCATAATTTTATTAATAATACAATATTTAAACATATAAATACTAAGTGAGAATTATACGTTATCGGTTATCTGTTTAGATGTTATCCAAATTGTTTTCAAATATATAGATATGTGTACAGTTTCATATATTATTCGTAAATTTAGTGGCTTCGAGCGTTTGTGACTAATTTCCCGTATCATTATCAGAGTTAATGCGTAGGTACCTACGTGATGTATTTCAACAACGTATTTTATATTATCAATATGTGTGTGTTGTGTGCACATACTTGTCAAGTATGTGCGCGTGCGCGCACGTAGTGACGCAGCGTCGTGTCGAGCGAGCTAAGTGTGTGCGTGTGCGCAGGCGACGCCGCTGGGCGGGCGGCGGCGCGAGCGCGGCGGGCGGCGCGTGCGGCCCAAGTCGGTGGCGGAGCAGCAGTGCAGCAGCAACGAGATGCTGTCGCTGCCGCCGCTGCACGCCGAGGCGGCGGACGCGCTCGCCGACCTGCCCGCGCACAAGCTGCGCCACCTCGTCAAGGGTCACTGCTCGCTTACTTTTATTTTATGCGTCTGGCTGTCCCGGCGGATTGTTTTGTGCTTTTAGAGATAAAATAATGAGGGTAGGTATGTAATTTGAAAGATATTGAGTATTTTTCAAATTACATACATTATTTCACGTTTTTAACCGAGTAATTTATGTTTAATTTCTAAGTACAATGTATTATTAAAGTTTTTAAGATTATCTTTGTTATAATGATAGGTAATTTTCCTTGTAGGGCGACCACGACGTGTAAAAACGAGAGCGCCGTCACGGCCCATAACGGACCAGTCCCAAGACATCGACGAAGGTAATTTACTTTCGTGTGACGTTGATTTAATAAATAATTGAAGAAGCACTTTATGTAGCGTTTGTATTATTTTTAATTCATAATGAAATTTATTCATTCACAAATGAAATAATAATTTAAATTATAATACTATACATAAAACTATAATTATAATTACTATCTCTCTGAATTTTATTCATAGCCTATAAAAAATGGTGTCGTATCCAAGGTCTGGAGGAGTTCTGGCGCACGTGCCGCACGCCGCCCGGCAGCGAGGAGGCGTCGTCGCTGTCGGCGCGCACGGCGCTCACGTCGCGCTCGCTGCACTCGCTGTCGTCGCTCGCGTCCGCTTCGCCCGCCTCGCCCGCCTCGCCCTCGCCGCTGCGCCACTCGCCCACGCTGCGCCGCGACGACACCATGTGAGACACGCCCGTACATACACACTCACAAACACAAACGCACGCTCATGCGTACGCTCATATCCCCATATACGGACGCCAACACATAATGCGAACACGCATACGTGCGTGCACACTTACGCAAGTACGTGCATGCGATAATGCGCAGCACGCACACTCATACCTGACTCTAGTCGTATATGCGTCTCTCTTTAACTGTCACCGCCTAAGAAATTAACACATATTTAGAAAAAAAAATTACGATTAACACATGGGATAAACATATACAAAAGGTTTTATCCAATTTTTTGTGGTTTTCGACGGTCTTTAAAAGCTTTAAAAAATTCATGTTCAAGTTTAGGATCTATAATCATAAGAGTTTTCACTTATTTTTTTGTAATTTTAAATATTTTATATTACAGGTACAGTGTAACATCCGGTGAAAGCACGCCAGTGTTATTAGAATGCGGTGAGTACACACCACGCAATATTAAAAAAACTGTCTTACTTAATAATTTTCCTTTCGTTAGCTTCTTTCAAAACTCCCAGAGGTGTAGCCGCACGTAATAAATACAGATGTTCTATTAATACTCAAATGTTAAATTATATAAAAGTAATTACTTTCCACATAAAAGTTCACCGACGTTTTTGTGGAAGCAAGTACAACTTCAAATTTTAAAATGGGGCCAAATTACATCAATTTGCTATAAAACAAATAAAGAACCATGGCATTCAGTTGAAAATCCACGGAGTTATCGTGTAACTGAACCAAACAATATATAATATTATAGTCGCATTGAGAACCTCAATAGTTTTTGGTAACGTCGGTTAAAAAATTATTTTCTAAGAGGCTATCCATAAATTACGTCACACGAACTTTGGCTTTTTTGACCCCTCCCAGCTACTACTTCAAGTAGGTTTTTTAAAACAAAGCAGTTTTGATTGTTACATCGTTTTTAAATATACAATCAAAAAATATTAAAGTGTGACGCCGTAAGGGTTTTAACTCCCCCTGTCCCTTGTGACACTACACACACACACATTCAGTGAGACCCTTCCCCCTCTCTTTAACGTGTTACGTAATGCACGAAACGTAACTTATGGATGACTCCTAAGGACTAATATTTTCGGAATAAAGGAAGACCTAATTTTCAGGTATATTTCTGGTATTTTAATTGTGTATCGTATTGAATATTAAAAATATCGGTGTTTAATTAAGATTCATTTAAATTGCAGAAGTATCTCGCTGCAAGTCTTCCGACAATGTGGGCACCAAAGCTTCGTCGTCTACGCCACCGCCTTCCAGGTCTTCAGATAATGTGAACGCGATGGGTAAATATTGAATTTTTATTATACATATATATAAATCGATTTGATTTCACTCAAGTGATATTGTATTTGTTTACACCGCCTGTGTGTGCACTGAACACGGCTTATTTTACCGCTATGAAGCTTTAAAGTTACAACCTAGTTAATAAGTAGCTCTATAAAGGCGTATAGAAGAAATAGGTTTACTGTATGTATTAAAAGTTTCAATGTGTTTGTAGTCAAAAATAGAAATAGGAAAGAAAATATGGACATAGTACTCACTTGCACAATATAATTGATGTTTAAAATTTGAGGGTACACGTAGATTTGAAATTGAGTCGGAATCTATCGGCTAGACTAGTTTTAGTATATTAGTTAAAATGAACCTAGATGGTCCATAATATTAATTAAAAATCATCTTATCATTCTCATACATGGGATACTACAGTATCTAACTTGTAATAAATTTATGCCGGCCCTATAGACCTAGACAACATCAAATTGAAGACATGCCTGATGATGAATAAACTGCCTATTTACTTGTATTTAATTTCAATATTTAGATTACTTTATTGCAATTAAAATTTTAAGGCAAATAATTGACCATTATATTTTTCCTAATACAAACATTTAAGGATAAACCTGAGTTTAATTATTGATTTACGCAATAAATGTAATAAATAATACTTGACTTTTATCACGTCCAACATAGATTTGACTATCACATCATCAATTTGCCTACTCTATGTAAATAAAAATGAAATGCCAAATGTGTTGCTTATCGTAAAACTTCGAGAAAAGCTTAAGTAATTCGACAATTATTTTTTTACCGTTTCTTGTCAAGGCACAAAGAAGGTTCTTGTGGAGAGTAAAAACGTTTCACGGGTTGTACCGGGGCGGACCGCTAGTAGTTCGTAAAAGCTTCACTGTATTGCAAAATTGAATTTGCAACAATCACTTTAAACAATTTGCTTAAAATAAGGAAAATATCGTAGGATCATTCATAAGTTCCAACAGCCACGAAAAGCTAAATTTAAGCGATCCAACTGGCTTGTTGCACAAGATCTATAAATCTGTGATACTCGTACTCTGTACGGAAATCTGAACACATCAAAATGCCTCTAAACGTTGCCTTATAATGTGTGGGAGCGTGTGTGAAGCTATAAAACTGTGTCGTCGCCTAAAAGTTGTGTTGGTGCTATGTGTGGGCCGGCTAAACGGTAGTGTGGTGTATAGGCAACGGGTGCGCTCGCGCCGCTGGCAAGGCGCGCCCGTGGTCCGTGGCCGGCGTCAACGCGGACAACGCCTCGTGTACCACAGGTAATGCGAGCATGTCACGCTTGTTAATGGTTTGTTTTGTTTTTTACTGCCGACTGTTTTGATGTGTTTTTTTTTTTTATTCTGACAATCTAATTATGTGTTTTTGTTTCTTGCAATATTGATTATGTTATGTCTATTTAGGTACCGCGGTGGAACGGTTGAAGTGTGTTTCTATGTGCAATGTATTTCAGCACGTGCCGCGGTTTAAAATGTATTGTCCGATGAATGAATAAAGAAGACTTTCATCTGATAAATGCAATTATTTTTAAGCCGTGTACGTGGACTCATTTTGTTGGTTGATTAAGTTGCTGTGGCTAAAGTAATATTATTATTATTGGGAATTGGAAAATAAAGACTTTTTCAAGGATTTTAAACACGATTTGTTTATTATGATATTAATGCCGACTATTGTTGTTAGTTAGAAACAAAACTTTTCTTGTTTTTGTTCGATGCCAAAGAAATTATGTGCGGCCATAGACATAACATTCATAATTGCAAAAAAAACGTTTCATAATCTTCGCATGATACGATTTAAGGCGAGGTGAGTTCAGCGATTAGCCTCTATTGAGGGGGTGAGGTGCGGGGTCTGAGGGAGGCACGCCCGC
>NC_052108.1:5154938-5169158 GCF_012273895.1 Zerene cesonia
TAATTGTACATTTTTGTACTGTTTTCGTTAACACGCACGTCAATCACAGAACCATTTAATTTTGGTTTTATCAACAGAAATTATTTCCTCATCATCGTCAAGCCTTTGGTTCTTCTGTGTGTAACATTATTGTTAAAAACTTACTTTTATTCGAACTCTCAACAAACAGGTTCTTATGTTATTCATTCCTCAATTTAATTATTCTTACAAAAATGTATTGTACATTTATTCATGCTTCCTTAATTTAAACAAAAATCGTAATTGAAATCAGTCTTCAACGCGATAATATCATATTTGATTTGTATCATATATTTCCTTTTGTTTTTATGGTTCTCCCTAATTAACAACATCATTTATGAGATAATTTAAATGCATATGCGAATAGTGAATACCATTCTTAGTGTTTTGGATGTTTGGATGTGTTAGTATTCAGTTAATTTTTCATACATTAGTATTTACAAATTTAAAAAAATATATTTACCAAAATGTTGAGCGTTCGCATAACGTTGGTGGTGGTCTACAGAAGGCGTGGAGGCGTGCGTGGGCGGCAGCATCGTGGGCATCACGCCGGGCGCCGCACTAACCAGTAACCAACTTTCTGACGCTATCCTATACTGAGCCCTAGGGCATCTAGCGTAGCAATAGCAAGTCCGTGTTAGGTAATGCTTGCCGCTTCGTGTTTTTCTAGTCTGGTGTGTTCGTTTATAAGTTCATTGTAACCCGTGCGGATACACGAAATTGCTTTTTTAAGTTGTGTTTGAGCGTTTAGAGCTCTAATGTTAATGTAAAAAGTTTTGTTTGCAAAATCTTTTTTTTTAAGCTTCGAGATCAGTTAATTTTTTTTAACAATTGTAACGCCAAATTTGTTGTTGTAGTTATGCTATTTAATTGACCGTACGTCAAGTAGTGTATTAGTGTAGCTGAAGTTAAAATTACCCCGTTATAATATTATACTGAACAAGAACGTGAAAATGACATAAGAAAGTTCGATTAAGACATTTCAAAAAATCGTGGTGGAACAGGTATACCTGTGGATGCCGCCTGTGGATCATGGTTATATTTGAATACATTGCCATCTTAGAAATTATTGACAACTCTACTCTTGTATGATAGGTTGTATTGAAATTAAAGTTTTATTGACTATATGCTGGTATTGTTTATACTCTTTCAAAAACTTTTTAATTTAACTCGATTTTAAGACTTTAAAATTCTATCCAAAACTATCTGCTCTCCTAGCAGTGAGTTAAAATACTGTAAATTTACACAAAGTTGTAGTTAATTTAACATCATTACTCACCAGCAACGACGATTCTTTTCAATGCTTTAAAAATCCAATGACTGAGATGAGATTTTATAGCGATATATTATTATTCACTACTTCAAACTGTATTTAGTCTACGCGCGTTTAATTTTATATATGATGCATGTGCTTTATTTGTAAATAATTTTCTTTTCATTTCTCTTTTAAACAACAGAATAAAAAAATATTATATAAGCATGAACGGCGAACGGTAGTTCTGTAGATGCTAAGTGGTTCTAGTAAAGTATATCAGAATAATATGGAAAGGTGATTTTTAATTTAACAAATATTTCTCATTATAGGTTCAATGTTACGAGATCATCCACTAACTCCAGGTAAATTAACTATTTTACTTATTTTTTGTGTAGACGACATAGATAGACAAGATGGTTTATATTATTTATTATTTTTAGGTTAGAATGTTCCCTTATTATTTTTTATCAATTTAGTACAATGTATATTTAAAAAATTCGCATAAGTAAATATACAGTTTTAATCTGTTGATAACAATGATTTTTAGATATCGGTCTTAACTTTCGACAACAAAAATACTAATTAAAACAATTTTTAAATTAAAGGACTGTTTAAATGGCATAAGTATTTAGGTTTTTCTTTTGTGATCACATGCCTATAATTAATTGAATACTTCCCTTTTTCCTTTTTTTTCATTTATTTATAAAAAATATCCAACAAAGAATACAGATAAATATTTTGCAGATGCTTGGTTTTCTGTGCCTTGTAATGATATGTTATTATTTCTCACTATTAAGTTACATATTCTGTATTTAGTTTATTTTTCTTTTCAGACGGCGGTGAGGCTTGAAAACTTTCGGAATGGGTCGAATGGGCGACGTGATAATGAGCAGGGTTATCGGTACTCTCAGTATTGGATGCTCACTGATGTGCCACTTATTAGCGTAGGACGTACACATTTGGTAGTCGACACTAGAGCAGGATAGCTTCACGATAGGTACTGACTTACGTTATTTGACAGTTTTAATTCAACTATATGGCTGTTTGAATTGAATACATTTATATTGGTTCCGATGGTGGAATTGTACAATAGGGTAGTCGGTAGTCTTATTGAAGAGAGTGATGGTCAACTTCATTGTTGGTAACCATTATCGTATGAAGAAATATTTGTATTTTGTTTGTCTTGGGAGTATGTTTTCGTGTGTATTTTGGAATATGAGGAAAAATGATTATCCCTCGATCATTTAACCATTGTTAAAACATAAATAAGTAGGGGTACTTGCAGTGAATAATAATAATATAAAAAATATGGGATTTTTACTGAACTGTACAAATGTGCTGTAACTGGAATACAGTTGAATTAAAGCTGTCGAAACGTCGTTTAAAATTTAAATATTTCAAATAAAGTTAAATTCTGGAGCTGATTCGTATTTATAAAGACTATGAATGGATTTTCTACTACATATTTAAATCTGCGTTGTATTAACCGTTATGAAATTATGAAATTCTTGAAATGAACGAGATTAACTAGAAACATGCAAATAATTTTCCATTTTTATTTAGAAGTGTTTACCAATAAATTAATAGATAACAAAACGATAACTTTACCAAGGAGTATTACGGCACTTATCTATTGACATGAAGTTCGGTTATAATATTTAGAGATAAGTTTTTATTTAATATTCCCAATAATCGTTTCATATTTACTGTGATTTGTTTAGTGTTAATTAAAATTGATTTATATAGCCTATTATATTTAATCTTGTGTTATATACGTATAAGTTAGAAGCACTTTTAAATTCTTTACACGTGTAGTTATAAACTAAATGAGGGTCGCATTACATTTTCAAATTGCTTAGCTCGGTTTTTATTTATATGTGTAATTTGAAAGTAGTCATTAAACGTTTCAACTTAGCTTGTACCGATAGCTAATGTAATATTTTACGTAACGAGTAAATATACCTCGTGATTTGAGACCTCGGTACAAGCATATATATAATAGTCTTCTACAAAGGGCTGCCATGATATTTAAAATGATTAAAAAAATAACAAATCGGTCTTTCCTAGTCATGTTATTAAGGCCTATGAATTACGCACAATTTGTTTATCGTACAGGGGTTCAATTGTAATATTTATTTGTTTTAAAATCTTCCAATTTATACATTCCGTATTTGTTGTATGTACAGTTTAAGCGTTTGAAAATTATGAACGAGTGTGATTTTTAATAAAAGTTCAAAATAATAACTCGAAATGTCATGTAATGTTCAATTTTTACAGTAATAATAGAATAGAGAACACCCCATAATTTTAAGTGTTCATTAGAATAACTATTTGTACAATCAATTATTCGTATTCGTTTATCTTCTGAAATAAGGCTGTCTTTTATTGAAATTTCATAAACATAAAATTACTTACCTAAGTAGATTCTATATAGTATAATATTGCTAAATTATTTAATAGTATTTTTATATTAATTCCCGTTTATTTCATTTATTATCTAGCTCTTTGGTACCAGACTGATTTTAGGTACATTTATTTTATGGTGCAATTTATGTCTAGAGCGTTGTGATAATCTGATTTTAATTATATTATACAACAAATCTTCTTTTTTATTTCCAACCTAAACGTACCCTATAGCATCCTATAGCAGAGTTCGCATCAACAAATCGAACTCACACCTGAGATTCATGAATATCTGTTCTAATAATGTAAAGCTGAAGAATCGGTTTGTTTGTTTGAACGCACAATCTCAGGAACGACTTGTACGAATTGAAAAACCTTTTCTTTCGCATCGGAAATTCATTCTAGTAATAAGTACCCTATATCACTACCCCCTAAGTATCTCCAGCTTTAAGAATCATACCATCGTTTCGTAATGACGTAAAAAAAAAACTTTCGAATTAATATTATCGGTATAACTAAAATCTATACAGTAGTTAAACATAAATTTATAACGTTTCCCCCAGCGGCAATGCTTAGAACTATCTTTGAAAAATATATTTTTTTAAGTTGTCAAACTATCTTTGGCGAATATTAACGGTCTTATTCATAAAAGTAGCTTATCGAAGGTTTTGAGAATTCATTAGCTAAAATGCTTTATAAGTTAATAGAACGTTTTAACTTGTGTTCAGTAAATAATGGCTTAAATAAAACCACATATAAATTTCAGACATTCTTATTATAACAAATAAAAAGAATAATATTTACACACTTATCTAGTAATGTTCCACATGAACAATTAAAAAAATTGTCTACACATAAAACAAGTCCTCGACACACTGAATAAAACTTACAATTTAATTTTTAAATGTTTAGTAACACCAAATTGAATTTTTGAACTTATTTCCTTACATAATTTCAAATCTTCTTATGCTTACAGATAAAAGATGATTTTGAACTATTTGACAAAATCAGAATTCCATGTATATTATTGCTTTTAGAACAGTGTAGAACACCCGAGTAAAATCAAAATGAACGGGCAGTACCATAATAGTATAAAATCGTAATATAAAAATATGTTGGTATATTTACAAATAGTAAACATCCCTATATCAGAGCGTACATTATAATATCTTAGTCATGTATAATAATTCCATAAACACCTAAACATATAATATCTAAGGAATTCAAAATGCAAAACTATATCGCAACTAAAATAAATATTACATTAATTTCACGGATAGTCTTGCGATATGCTAGGTTGTAATCTGAGTCAGAAAAGCTTTAGCCTTTCTATCTTATCTGAATGATCTTTAGGGACTGTTCATAAAATACGTCACGCTAACATCAGCTTTTAACCCCTCCCTCCCTATTGTCACGCTGTGTCACACTTTCTGTGACCCCCCTACAAATATTTCGTCACAAAAACGAAGACCCCCCTGCTAAGTATGATAAATTCTAAATGATAGTACACAAATTCTGGGAATTAAAAATATTTATTTAGTTAGATTACTGGTCTCCCGTTAGTTCTAGATTTAGACTTTACATAGGTCACTGTAAAGTCTGCTGCTGCTGAGGGGTTAAGTATTGGAAAAAGCAAAAAAACTAGTTGTGACGGATCACAACGCTGCTAGTCGCCGCCAAAGCTGGTGCATATCGAAAAATAATGAATAATGTTGTCTAAGATTCCTCTCTCCCTATCCCCCCTTGTCACATCTTATCAAACTCAGCCAGACCCCTCCCCCCTCGCTTTGTATTTTATGAACAACCCCTTACACTAAAATTTCAGTTTGTTTGTTACTGATACGATTTCAAAGATTTTATTTCAGTTTTACACATCAATCAACAGTACATAAAATCAGCAAACAATATTTTTTCATCCATGTATTTTTTTGATAATTCAATCACAAACAATTGTGATCATACCATAGAACAAACTGTTAATCATTCACTTGCATTACAATGATTAATTAAATCTTTTTAACTTAATTATTCTTTCACATTTTATGCTAGTTACTTGTCGCTCAAATAACTGTACAAAGCTGAGAAATGTATATCAATAAAATACATTAGATTCGAGATCTTCCGTATGATGCGTGTAAGTAATATGATTATTTACATAAAATTTATCTATAAAGTAGGCCAGAGCTTAATAGAAAAAAAAATCCACAATTAATTTATAAACTATTAAACACTACTTACTTACAAGAGTCAGTACTAATATTTGTAACTTTAATATATAATATGTTAAAATTTGCCACTTCAATAAATAACCTTATTGATATTAAAAATTACAAATATAAGTCATTGGAAAATACTCTAGTATTACTTAAGATTAAAGACATTACAGAGAACAAATATGCAATTGTTGCATAGAAAAAATTGGAGGAGTTCAAAACATATCATAATAAATTACACAAGTTTCATTTACCCATTATGACATTCAGATGAAGCACACAACTTATACATATTAAAATCACTTATACTTCCTGTGAGCATTTTATCCTATATTCAATTTACTTTTTTTACTTTTTAAATCTTTAAAATAAATATAAAATTTAGAAAATAATTTTTATCTGTCTTTTATCCATACTTATTCCTTATTTAGCAATGAAGTATAAGTGATTTGTAATGAGAAGCAAAAACTGGGTTATACAGTCAGAAACTACACCTATAACATCAATAAAAATTAAATTAGTAGTCTCATATAACAACGGCAATTACTTTTGTTAAAAAAAAAAATACATGAGATAAAAGATATTTAGTGCCCACTACAGTATTTAAAGAGAGAACGAAATTTCAAATGATATTCGTAATATTATTTTTACAGAAGTCAAACTAAATTTTATGTATTTGTTAATTGAAGTTCAATTAGTATGTTGTAATATTATTTAAGTTAATACATACTTACCTAAAGGAATTTGAGATCAAATATTGTGTACACAAATCTTAGCTGTAGAAATTACAGCCTCTATGGAACTTATAAAACCCAGTTTTGCAGTCTTTCTATCGTTTAATTAAAATCATGGGTAATCACGAGTTTCAATTGATTATAGACAATATTGGAATGGTTATTTAAATTAAATGTTTTCGATAAAAGTTAGCTTTGATTTAAGGTTTTACTATATCCAAATTATTCTACTTATTTTCATGGATAAACATGCATTTTTAATTGACTTTTAATAACCCCATGATAAAAAGAATTGAATTTTTAACACAAAACACAACTTAAAAATGTAAATAAAAAATTGATAGCAAGCTATTTACTAGCTTGAATATATCCATAAACTCGATCAAAACCCATGAAAACCCAATACTTAATAATAAAACACAATTTTCGAGTTGTGTATCATAAATCTATACACTTGTACACACATTCACTGTACACTGAACACCCAGATAATCCATGTACATTAATGTTTCATTCAACGTGCGGATCAAGCATTGGGCGGCAGATCTTTCTTTGGTTCCTCCATAGTTGCTACGTTCTTAACGTCGTCTTTGTTGTCTTCGGCTGAAATATAATAATTATCAACATCTTTTGTATATTAATGGGCTATAACTTAATAGTATATAATATAATAATACCTTTATAATGAATTTGTAAAGATAAGGTGTAGCGGATCAGTCCTTTTGCCTTTAAGCCAGTTGTTATTAAAAAATTGCAAAAGGTGTACAGCATATTGAAAGAAGCTTATCAAAATACAAATATTATGTAAGTATTGTTTAATGTAAACATGTTTCTACACAACTCTCAAGCGGTGTAGTGCTACACTGGAAGCATCTCAGTGCTGTGTCGCGTACCTTTGATATCATCCTTGGCGGGCTCCTTGTCGAGGCGCGGGCGCTTGCGGTGCGGCGCGCGGTACGAGCGGTTGTCGCGGCGCGCGCCCTCGCCCTCGTCCTCCGAGTCCGACAGCTCGCCCTCGCCCGTTATGCGCTTATCCTGAGAGACGTGTCATTAGTCATTAATCTATACTAATACTAGTTGACCCGGAACACGCTGTTCTGCCTTACTCTTATCATTTAGGGGTATGAAAAATAGATTGGATTGGCGTTTAAAATCCGTTCTATAGTCTTGAAATTAAATACTAATATTATACAGAGGTAAAGTTTGTGTCAGTGATATTGTAGAGGTAATTTATCTCCGGATCTTCTGAACCAATATTAAAAATTCTTATATTGACAGTAAGTCACATTATCTGTGAGTGTGAGTTATATTTTCTTGTCTTTATTCTATTCTTCATCTATTTTTATTTGTTTGTTTTATTTTATGATTATTAAATATAAAATTGTAAATGTCTTAATTTTCCCTTACATATCATTATATTAAAAAAATATATTGAAAGTGAAAGAAAAAATATTGGATAAACAACTTTTCAATTATAGTATCGTCTGAATTTGCTTTTAGTTATTTGGGAAATTAAAACAAGAATATTGTTAGCACGCCAAATGAAAACGACACGTTAATTTACTTGTTACATAATGTAGTGTTAGATTTATTTGATCCTTACCTTTTCACTTTGTGGCAACCTTTCATCCTTGTCGATTTTGTCTTCGTCTTCTGACTCATCATTAACAGCATCTTCAGGAATGGCTTGTACCTAAAATATTATTAAATTATGATTTCAAATATACACCAGAGGAATATAACATCCTAACATTAACTATTACTTGAAAGTATTATTAATTATATTTAAAAAAATATTTATATTCAGTGCAACCTCATAAATATCTATCTAAATATTGATGGCTATGTAATTATTCATAATAATACAGAAGTAAACCTTACCTGTACTCCTGGTGCATGTGGTAACATGCGAAGATTTTCAAAAAGTCTGTTCTTAATTTTCTCTAGATATTCTGGAGTATTTTGATTGGACATGTTACTTGGCGATATGTGTAGTTTAAAGTCGGGCCCGAAATACTCAAAGTAGTCATTGTAGGGCAGTTCATTCGCTATTTCAACACCCAAGGCGACAGATGTTTCGTATGTCCAACAACGCGATACATTACGAATTGTGTATCTAGGAAAAAAAAACAGTTAATAAAAACATTTTAAACTGTATTTAATTAAACAATCCATTTGTTTTTTATTCAAGCCATACACACCAATAGCCCATAATTTTTTGAAAATATATTTGATCTAGTTTAATTAATCTTTAACTAAAGTTGTTTTTGAAAGTTTGTAAGGACACATCCTATGTGTTTGGTACTCTTTCACGCAAAAACTACTGAACCGATTGCAATAAAATTTGGTACATAGGAATAACATATAGGCAACTTTTTATCATATTCCTACGGGATACGGACATACGCGGGTGAATCCGCGGGCGCAGCTAGTTTAATGTAAGGTTAACCTAAAAAATATGTGAAAGTAAAAAGTTATGTGATAAACAAAAATGGACAGTTGTCTAAGAATAGTAAAATATAGAAAATCAACACATACCCTCCACCACCAACCAGTAGGAAAGGTAACCCAAATCTCTTCACTAACTCCACACATCGTCCATGACCACGTACTGTTAAGTTGAAACACCCCAGTCGGTCACCTGAAACAATTATACTTAAGAAGAAAAATCGCAACCAAACCATTCAAATTCCGAGTAATATTTCGTAAGTTTTTTACTATGTGTATATGTGAGGCAATAGTTATATTTGCATAATCACAATTATTAATTGACATTCTTTTTATCTATTAATATCACAGTATTATCTAAATTTCAAATAACTTAATGTCAAATTTATTATCTCACCTGTAAGTGAATCAGCACCACATTGCAGTACAACAGCGCTGGGCTGGAATGTCTCCATTACTTTAGAAATTATAGGCACAAATATAGATTCATAGGACTCGTCATCCATGCCGTCACGTAGTGGTATATTGACTGCATAGTATTTCCCTTTACCTGCTCCAATGTCACGAAGATCACCTAAATAAAACCAGAAGGAATAAAAAATGTAAGTAAACATAATGAAAGATATAATAACATTTTAATTTAATTTCATTTAATTATTAACTGTTTCGTTTATAAGATATGTTATAGGGTACAAGGTTTTTCAAAAAAGGAAGACAATAAATGAATTATTCATGTATAGGCTGTACTAACCTGTTCCCGGGAAGTATTCTCCATACTTATGGAATGAGACTGTCATCACTCTGTCTGTTGTATAGAAGGCTTCCTCCACTCCATCTCCATGGTGAACATCAATATCAATGTACAACACCCTCTGATGGTATTTGAGTAACTCCAAAATGCCGAGTACAATATCATTTACATAGCAAAAGCCAGATGCCTCAGATTTTTTTGCATGATGCAGTCCTCCACCCCAGTTGATGCAAATTTCCGATGCCTGTGTGATAATATTGTATTATGAAAAAATAATGTAGAAAACATATCTCATAAACATAGATAACATCAAAAAGAGATTCAAATTATGTCAATGTAATCAAAGACAAATGGGACCTTAATAATATTCTGATAAAATAAAATGGGTGCTTTATAATTTATATAGTAAACTGCCAAAATGTAATACCATATATGACAATATTACAATATTTAAAAATTTAAGAAATTTTTACTACTTAATATTCTGTCATTTAAGTTATTTAAATATTATTCATATACCTGCTTATTTAACTTGACAGCAGCAGCAACAGAGCCACCAGCGGAGAGCTGACAGAATTCATAGAGACCATCAAACACTGGACAGTCTTCACCGACATTAACTGTAAAAGCATAAAAGTTAAAGAGTTGAAATCCAGGTAAATCTTAATCTTATGTGGAGGACGGGGGGCTTAGAAAATATCACACGCATTTATTATATTTTGCATGTTTCTCATGGTGTTTAGTAGGTGCAAGAAGAAATCGGGTTTTGGATATAACTACATGGCTTTCAGATAATCCAATTTCATGATTGCCTATGACATCAACCACTATAGTTTCTACTGTAATACTATATATTTATAAAAAAAAAAACTTCTTTCAGAT
Organism: Zerene cesonia; assembly: GCF_012273895.1. Taxonomy (NCBI): domain Eukaryota; kingdom Metazoa; phylum Arthropoda; class Insecta; order Lepidoptera; family Pieridae; genus Zerene; species Zerene cesonia. The sequence continues at coordinate 5,165,643 of NC_052108.1, forward strand.
TTTTGAGGGCGAAATATTTCGAGTCAGTATAATAAATTAAGTATAATACTATTACATATATCCATCCCAAATTGAATTTACTTCTCTCAAGCATTTTGGAATAAAAAAAAAATGAAACTTCTAAGAATTTCATCTATGTAATTAAATGAAATGCATTAAGAAAGTAAGGACTGTCCTTTGCTCAGTGAAGAGGACCTCGGACTTAAATTTGGTATCTTGGGGGTTTGAGACAATCAATTTCAATTTGTCTGAGCATGTCCATAACATCACCACTGCTCAAAATGGTGAAAGAAAACTTTTTGAGGAATCGATATGCCCAAGAATAAAACAGTTTGATGACATGTGACATATGGTAACCCGCACTTAACACCAGTGTGTTGCATTATATCCTCAACCCCTTATAGAAGGCCTGTGTCTGAGCAATGGGAATATAATATATGGGCTGATGATGTTGATGATTATAAACATCAGCTGTTCCTATTCCCTTTAAGATTAACTGAATAAGGTTATCCATATCACTAATTGTTCTTACATCTTTGCATCTGCTTATTGTATTCTGACATGTTATCTGGTCTGATGGACCGAAGGAAGCGTATGTAGTCATCTGAATGGAACTTTGTCATTTCATCTGCTGTTGCTTTGTGGGGTCGCTGTAGATAAAATATAAATATTATTAGAATACAATAATTATACAATATTGTTACATACAGAAATACGAGACAAATTTAAACCAACGTAATCTATTATTAATTTAAACATCAACTTACATATATCTCCATTTTTCTATATAAACCATAATTCAACAGTAAATTATGTGTCATGCGTATGCGATGTGGTTTCATGGGATGACCTTGCCCATAATAATAGTTACCAATATCACCTAAAATAAACAAAGCATGCAAGTTACTATCATAGTATTTTTATTTAAAATTAAATTTAACTTTATAATCAGGTATTACTCGAGTCATTTCAAGGCTTGACATATTATTTCCGTCTGTACTATTAACAACGTGAACGAACAAAACTGTGCCCACCAATGACAACTCAGAAAAGAGTACAGACGCTTATTAATGACTTAGCCTACAATGCGGTAAAATTTTTAAGATGACTACGATTACATTTAAAACATTTGAAAGATTGTCATGTTGATAATGTATTCGAACTCAATATTTTTAAATGTATTTGCATTGTAGCTCAACACATTGAAATATAATTACTTTATGCTGATTACCCAGTTGGCGGGCAACAAACTTTACAATACTTACTATCGTAATAATAGCACACTCGCTTTTTGCTATGGGGTTGCATAGACATTTTACGTTCCGAATTAAATAACTGCAAGAGTTTCAAAGTTTTAATTTCTTTAATAACACTCTAAACACACAAAAGATAGATACGGTCTGAGACAACGTTTACTTTCGTATTTCCGATTCAGAATTATTAGATGAACGAATGTCGAATTACGAGCATATCATTCAAGTTCACACTCTATGTTCACACTACTCATTCATATGCATAAAGGGGAAAGAAACGAAGGGGAATGAACTAAAGAGTGTTGCCACCTTGGTTTTCTGATAAGGGCAACTCGGCACAAACAAAGGCTAGAGAGGGAAATTATTAAGAGAGAACGATATTAAGTTCTTCTAGTTCAAGTATAATTCTGTGATAAAATTATTCCGAGTTCGAACATTTTGACTGTATGGTTAAGAACTTGTGGCCAATTAGAACGCTTAGTTCGTAGAAAAAGGATTGTTGTTTTGGTGTAATTGATAAAAGCAAAACTTGCAAAATTTGCCCTATTTCGAGATAATTGTTGAAAATACTGATGTCTGTTGAGTTTTGCAGCCCTTGCTATGTATATGTTTATGTACCTATCGGCCTGCAAGCCTAGAAGCGTTAAAAGCTTAAAATAAAGCTTAATTCCTTTAGACTGCATAAAAATTGCATTCTAGCGCTAAATTCCACTCTTTTGCTCAAACAGCAAGGCATGAAAGTAAAGTTTTTTTTTTATTTTAATATAAATTATATTTGTCATCTTGAATGTAATTTGTCAAAGTCGATTAGGCCAATAGAACCATCAGCATCGTGTTCAGTAAATACCCTGTTTCCGCTTATTTTCTACTTTTTCAAGATTTCAACCGAACCGAACGAACCGAAGAGAATCAAGTCAGAACAGACTTGGTGAAAAATCGATTTGAAAACTTAAAAACGCACTATTTTTTCAACTAAAATTAGATGTTTTCGCTAAGTGTCCTAAAAAGCGCCAGATCTGACTTCAAAACACTAAGGTGGCAGCACTGATTTTGGCCTAACAAACGATTAGTCATCGTTGATGGTTGCTGCAAATAGCCATCAGTAGCATATCCTCAGGCCCATATACTTTGCCTGACCCTTCCCAGTCCTTTCCTTTATACCTCTCGGCAATCTTTTCTTAATCCCTTCCTATTTAAAGTCGGCATTCCATTTGTACAGGCGTAAGGTCTGCAATGGAACTTATGCCTCTCTAAATATACATGGGCGGTGGTAACGCTTACCATCAGGCATCCCACCAGCTCCATTGCCGACTGTGACATAAAAAAAATTCAGTGTGATAAATACATTTTTTGGTACATAATAGTCCTTTGATGTAAAATTCTGAAAAACACTTCACATTTCTCAGTTCATCACCACCACCTACCTACATACCTAAAGTTATTTTATAATTGTTATGTCTCTTTTCGATACTCATGGATAAAACTAATAAAAAAATTATATAATATATTACGTATTATTATCATACGAATAATTTTTTTTTTCTCAAGTCTGGAGGACTTTTTTTAAATAATGTTAACAGCTAACACTGTATACTAATTTAATATAAATTTATGCGCTTACAGCGCTATGTGAGTTATTTCATGGCAAGTATTAGACTAGCTACGATAAAATTTAAACAATTGTTTGTTTCAGATAATAAAAAAAAACATGTTAATCAATTCCATTCATAATTTACGACGACCTACAAAAGATTTATTTACACAGACATAACCTTGGTTTCTTTCTTTTCTTCTCTTGTTCCCAAATCATTGGTTTTACACAATTTCCTCACCTGATTAAAAAAGAGGTAAATAAGTTAATAAGTTAGATTAAATAATATATAATTATTATTTACATAAAATATAAAGCAATGAGAAGCATTCTGGGAAATTTAATTTATTTAATGGCAACTCCACATAGGAGTGAAGTTTGTAGTGATTGATTGAGTTTCAAAAAATCTCTTTTACAGAAGCAGTGGTCAAGGTAAGACGTGTTTTATTACATATTTTAGGTAATTGCCGACTTAAATATTGATTTTTATTTGTATTAATTAAATTCGTAGTAATCTTTTGTTTTACCGTTCTGAAGTATATCAAATGTATTAATTTTTAAATATCTCTACCCAAAAGGTGATGATGATGGTACAATCTTGACACAATATTCATGTATTGTTTCAGAAAGACCCTGCTAAAAATATAAAGAGATACATCTTAGTATATCCTG
>NC_052108.1:5170158-5244866 GCF_012273895.1 Zerene cesonia
ATAGAATTTTCTTTTTTTTATTAGGTCTGGAAATTGGAACAATAATCGTGGTGGTAGCGGTGGTTCCAAGTTTGGAGGAGGAGGAGGAGGAGGAAGATTTGGTGGATCGAAATTCGGTGGTGGCAGTGGCGGTGGTGGCGGTAAATTTGGCGGTAACGGTTATGGTAACAAGAAAGAATTCTCGGGTGGGCAGAACATGCGTCGCCCTAATTGGGATTCTATGTCGCTACAGCCATTCAACAAAGATTTTTACAACCCACCACCGGCCATACTTAACAGATCACCATATGAGGTAGAAGCCTATAGAAACAAACATGAAATCACCATCAGTGGTGTTGATGTACCTCACCCAATTGAAAAGTTTGATGAAGCAAACTTCCCAGACTATGTCATGCAAAGTATCAGTAATATGGGCTATAAAGACCCAACCCCAATTCAAGCGCAAGGATGGCCTATTGCTATGTCTGGAAAGAACTTGGTTGGCATCGCCCAAACCGGTTCAGGCAAAACATTGGCATACATTTTACCTGCTATTGTTCATATCAACAATCAACAACCTGTAAGGCGAGGTGATGGCCCTATTGCCTTGGTATTGGCACCAACAAGAGAGCTTGCCCAGCAAATTCAACAAGTTGCAAGTGATTTTGGAAATGCAGCCTATGTCCGTAACACATGTATTTTTGGAGGTGCACCAAAAAGGGAACAAGCACGTGACTTGGAAAGAGGTGTTGAAATTGTCATCGCTACACCTGGAAGACTTATTGATTTTCTAGAGAAGGGTACTACAAACTTGCAACGTTGTACGTATCTTGTACTTGATGAAGCTGACCGCATGTTGGACATGGGTTTTGAACCTCAAATTAGAAAAATTATTGAACAGATTCGCCCAGACAGACAGACTTTGATGTGGTCTGCAACATGGCCCAAAGAAGTGAAAAAGCTAGCAGAAGATTATCTTGGTGATTACATGCAGATTAATATTGGATCAATGCAGTTATCAGCAAACCATAACATTTTGCAGATAATAGATGTTTGCCAAGAGCATGAAAAAGAAAATAAGTAAGTACTTTCTATTAATTACACTTCTCATTTGACATGGTCAGAATGATGAATTAAGATGTATGAATAAATGATTATATTAATAATATTCTATCCTCTAAGAAGATCTGACTTCAACTTGATATCCAGAAAAATTGCATCTCTGCTTATATAAGTATTATTAACATTTTTTTTTGTTTAGATTGAACACACTATTGCAAGAAATTGGAGAAAGTCAAGACCCTGGTTCAAAAACTATTATATTTGTTGAAACCAAGAGGAAAGTAGAAAATATTACAAGAAATATTAGACGATATGGATGGCCGGCAGTATGTATGCATGGTGATAAGACACAACAAGAAAGAGATGATGTATTAAATCAATTCAAACAAGGCAGAGCCACAATTCTTGTTGCAACTGATGTTGCAGCTAGAGGACTTGGTAAGCTTAATTAATTACATGACAACTCAAGAAAAAAAGAACATTTTATTTTCACAATTTATCATGTTCATATATTTACATCATGTAAAATTAATTTGTTTTATATTTTCAGAGGCACTGGCGGAAAGTTATTGTGTTCTATTTGATTACTGCCCCAAATTTATGGGCATGTTACTGCACTGGATATGTACCTAAGACATTTTTCTGATGCAGTTGGTAAATAAAAATATGCAGAATGCAATAACTCGTCAATTTAAAGGTGCCTCAAAGTGCCTTTCACTTTGATTGGACCCGAGGCCGGAAAGCTGGATAGTATGTCCGTAGTTCGGATACACTTGAAAGTTGAGGAAAACCTGGTGATGCACTGAGACAAACATTTGCAAAAATAAAGATTATAGAAGTGCATTGTTGAAAAACTTGACCATGGATTGAAAATTTTGATTATCAGGAAGGGTCAAGGGTTTTCTGTTTCGGCCATAATGGAGTTTTTCAAGGGGCAATAGATATTTAGAGAGATTACTGACTAACCGAAATAAGTTTGCGCCCTGAAGAAGACTCCTGGGTTCCGAGTGAGAGGCAATAGATACATGTATTTTCTACATTTGTTAGTGTAACTCACATGTAAGTAATGCAGTTGAGTTGCAATGATTAGGATTATGATATAAAGTCGTCAGTGGTATATGATTGTTCATTTTTAAGTTTGTAACAGATTTTATCTATCGTACATAATTTAAAATAAGACTAATAAATCTGTTCTAAGCTTTTTTTGAACTTTTTATGACTACGAACATGAATTTGAATTAATTTATCTAATGCTTTTACAGATGTGGATGGAATTAAATATGTAATAAACTTTGATTATCCTAACTCATCTGAGGATTACATTCACCGAATTGGTAGAACGGGACGATCTAAATCAAAAGGAACATCATATGCATTTTTCACACCTTCAAACTCTCGTCAAGCCAAGGACCTGGTCTCAGTCTTGCAGGAAGCTAACCAGGTGTGTTTTAAATTCTCTCATTTCAAATGCATTTTCCTCATACCTTTGGCATGGGTACGTTTTTTAATAGCGTGACATGAATGCAAGTATGAGGTACATGAAGACAGCTACATGCCTTCGGTGTCCACATTATATATTATCTGGATCCCATCCTCAGATGCTGTGACATACATGTTTAAAGAACAACTATAATTTTTGTTATCAAGAGAAATGCTCATTAATTTTATTTTTTCAATTTTAGATAATCAGTCCTCAATTACAATCAATGGCTGACAGATGTGGTGGAGGTGGTGGAGGATGGAACAGGAATAAGTTTGGTGGTGGAAGAGGTGGAACTTTTAAAAGAGGAGGAAACTTTGGAAGAAGTAATGGGACATCCCACAAAAGATTTAATGACTACTAATGTAGATTTAAGATAATTTAAAGAGTAGCAAATCCTCATGGAATATTAATTAAGTGTATGTATCATGTATTTAAAGTGTGAAACTGATGTCAAGTGTTTGTAGTGGATCTTTTTTGACATTTCATTCAATGTGAGGTTGATTGTTCCAGTACAAGTATACATAGCTTGTGGAAGCATCTGGTTAATTTACTTTGTTGCTCTGTGATAATTTGATGAGGATTAGCTTAATTTTAAGTTATTTTGTATTTGACTACCTTGTCTTGTCCCATATTTATTATATTTTTTGTTATCCCTTTTTTCACAATACCTTTTTGTATTTCGATAAAATGTCCCAAATCTTCATTCCAATGTGAAAACTTACATTAAAATAGAATAATTACCTAAAATGAATTGGTTTTATTTTTCCTTCATATTTGAAATCCATTCAGCAAATAACAAATAGGTTAAATAATTCTCGGAACTCGTCTCTACCCTGTGGCGAATTCCGAGTAAATGTGTAGTAACTGTCATGTAATAGGCGTCAGGTTAGTGCTCTGACGTGCACTAAGAAAGCGTTTTGTTTGACTAGATACGTACTTGTTCTCATTTAAGAATCGGCTCAGTGAATTACTGTTCAGGCCTCCACTTGTTTTTTTTTTCTCTGATAGGGAAGCGCTTGACTGCCATCTCGGCTACTGGTAAGCGTAGATATAGATATATGGAGCTCGCTTCTCTAGGATCCCCATATTATACTCGTCAGGGAACAGACTGGAAGCATGTTCCAGTCCCTTGCGGTTCGAAAAAAGAATGTTGTCGAACCGCTTAGTCCGGGGACATCGAACATCCACCATAAAGCGGTGCCTAGAGTCTGCGCCTCTACGACCGATGGAAGAATGGGGATGGCGGAATCAAATTGTGTAATTCCGCCGTGCACTCTCCAAAGCGTATCCGATAAAAGACCGATATACTAGCCACTCTACGGCGATGAGCGAGGCTCTGTAGTCTTGCCTACCAGATCATCGTCGTCTATGAGCTTCTTAGCATGCCTCTATCGCCTCAAGCGTCTCCAGCTGATATTTGGCAGAACTATCCCAGAGGTGAGAGCAGTATTCCATACACGACCGAACTTGTGCTTGGTAGTGATTGAGCAACTGTCTCGGGCTGAAATACTGTCTCACCTTCGCCAGAATACCAAGCTTTTTCGAGGCTACTTGGGCTTTTGATACAATACTTTTTTGTTCCTTATTTTTAAATTTTTTTTGTTTGTCATTTATTTATAATTAATGAAACAAATGTTCGTCCTCAAGTCGCCCATCCTAGAAATCTTTATTTTCATCGTTTAGATTATATAATTAATTTTGATTAATTATCGTTTGTTCAACCATCCATCATTATCATCATCATCAGTCCATATATGTTCCCACTGCACACAGACCTCTCAGTCAGGCCATAATCCACCACGCTGGTCAAGTGCGGGTTGGCAGATGTCGAACTTTTTGATTATCGGACATGAAAATATTTGCTGCACGCTCGCTAGTCTCGAATCCCGACTGAAAAATGGGTATAAACCTCTAATATACAAAAACATCAATCATGTGTGAAAAAAATAAAATTGACCGTTTGCAAAACACTGTTTTTTATACCTTTGAGCTCGAATATCTTTAAGAATGAAAGAAAGAAAACATGGGATCTACCGGGACATATTATTTGTATTCGTATATTAGAGGTTTGTACCTATGTCAGCTCTATGCGAATTATTGCAAGGTTAGCCCTATATTTTTTTTCTATTTTCACTGGACTAAATTTACAAGCAAGTAGCAAAAGCAGTAGTGGTTCAGTGGCAAGAACCTCGGATTTCAAAATCGATAAGTCGGGGCTCAAGACCGGGCGAGCGTGCAGGAATTAAATTCATTTTTATTTATCTGCACATGTGGATAACATCACCACTGCTTAAAACGGTGAAAGAAAACACCGTGAGGAAACCGGCATGTCCAAGAACAAAAATTCGACACGACATGTGACATCTGCAACCGGCACTTGACCAGCGTAGTGGATTATGGCCTGAACCCCTCATAGGAGGCCTGTGTCCCAACAGTGGGGACATATATATGGGCTGATGATGATGATGATGAAATTGACATTTAAATTTTGACAGAAATGACTAGTCTTCTTCTTGTCTTCGTTAATGGACTCGTAACCGAGTCATTAAATCTTAAAAAAAATTGTTGATGGAAATGACTAGTCTATAGAAAATGAAAATGACCATGATATATGACATGATATAAGATGGAAATGACAAATTGACAAATGACATAACTAGAATGTAAAATCAAAAATGTATTGTGCAGGTTGTAAATTGTTGAGGTTAAGTTTCGGAAATGTAATTTTGTACAGTTAAAGTAACTAAATAAATAAAACTAATCAATGAAAACAAATAAATTGATAAATCTACCATTAAAACTTGTGTCTATATATATTTGAAGAATTCATTGTGATAATGGCCCAGAATATTGTAAAGAATTTATTGAGGCGTAAAGAATTTTCGATACCGTAAGTATAGTTCAATTGACCCTGAAGAAAATTTATATATAATATTATGACTGGATCTAATTGGTATTTTCCTGTAGATTTTGTCCAACAATAAGAAATACATCCCGAGGCAATCCGGCTTTGAAGCAATTGGTCCGGTCGACAGTATCATTTCATCATGTTTTGCAAAAATATTCAAACTCAACCTCTAAAAGAACATTGGAACAGAACCGTTTGTATAGTAAAAATCGTTTTTACTCTGTAAATGCAGCTCAAAAAACGGACCAAGATTATATAAATGAACACAAAATAACTATCATTGGTGAGGATGTACCAAAACCGTACAGAGATATTGATGTTAGTGGATTTCCAGATTATATAAAGTCCTTTTTAAAAGAGCAAGGTTTCACAAGTCCAACAGTTATTCAATCCCAAGCTTGGCCCATAGCATTAAAGGGTGACAATTTTGTTGGTATTGCCCAGACTGGTACTGGTAAGACACTGGCATATCTTTTACCTGCTGTGGTACATATAAAAGAAGCACAAGCAAGACGAGGCAGGGGGCCAAGGGTACTTGTTTTAGCACCAACTAGAGAACTAGCCAGACAAATTGAGGAGGTTGCTAAAGAGTTTCAGAAATCCTTAAATATTCGTTGTTTGTGTATATATGGAGGAGTTAGTAGATCAAGACAAGCAGATGAGCTACAGTATGGTGTTGATATATTAATAGCTACTCCTGGAAGACTAAATGACTTTATTGATAGTAAAGTAACAAATCTTTCAAGATGTGGTTATGTTGTTTTGGATGAAGCTGACAGAATGTTGGATATGGGTTTTGAACCACAGATAAGAAAAGCCTTGGAAGGTGTTCCTTATGAAAGACAAATTTTAATGTTTTCTGCTACATGGCCAAAAGAGGTGCAGCATTTGGCTAAGGATTATCTAGGCAAATTTGTACAAGTAAATGTGGGATCAACTGATTTAACAGCAAATCACAATATCACACAACATATTCATGTAGTTCAACAGCATGAAAAAATGGATAAGTGAGTATTTTTAGTGGTAGATAAATTAATAATTGTTTGAAAGTTATTTGAAACTTGACTGATGAGATATAACCAACAGTAAGTTTTAAATAAAGTGTAACGCTTTCTTTCTACTTAATGTATAAAACTATAATATGCCTTTATCTCATTTTATCATATTCAATAAATCTTAAAATTTGCTATTACAGGTTGAAAGAGATTATGCATGATATATCTGGCCAAGGATGTGGAAAAATATTGGTATTTACCAATACAAAAAGATTTGTTGACAGTCTCACTCTTACCCTGCGTAGAAACAAGTGGTCTGCTGTTGGAATTCATGGTGATAAGTCACAAATGCAAAGAGACAATATAATAAACAAATTCAGAAGTGGTGGCACAAATATATTGGTTGCAACAGATGTTGCAGCGAGAGGATTAGGTGAGAGCTTAATTTATGCTGCTTTATTCATTTATTTCAGAGAAATGATCCAATGTGGTTTTGGGTTTTAGTACTTGTTAAATAAGTTATATCTTTTGTCAAATCTAGTGAGCGGTTTGAAATAATATTAAGAGTAGTTAGCTTTTGCTCTAAGCAAATTTGTGATGTACTTGTGTGAACATTAAATATCCTAAAAAAGAGACTATTATATAATTGATACTTTTTGTTTCAGATGTCGATGGCATAACACATGTTATAAATTTCGATTTTCCGAATACCACAGAGGACTATATTCATAGGATTGGACGCACGGGAAGATCACAAAATAAAGGTGTATCCCATACAATACTCTCAGATGAGGACGGCCGACAAGCAAAGAGCTTAATAGCTGTGTTGAAAGAAGCCAATCAGGTATTACCATAATTACCATTAATACTATAAAGGTGATAGTTTGTAAGAATGTATGGATGTATGTTAAGAGTAACATTGCATAAATCTGATATTATTACTATTAAATAGGTATTTTATAATACTTGCCAGTGTTGTCAAGAATAACAAATAAGTTACAGAAAAACTTGCTTTTGTCTATGTTGAGTGATTGATAATATACATGTTAAATTTATTAAAATATAATTTTTATAGGAAATACCACAAGAATTGGAGCTTCTGGCAAGAGATCATGATAACACAAAAAACATTGACCGAAGAAGAAACCCAAAGGGCAACCAAAAGGGATATAACTTTAGAAGGAATAATAATAACTATAGAAGCAGTAATAAGAGATGGCAATCATATGATAGAAATGATTATTATTAGAACTAGGTTATTATTATAGCTTATTTGCTTGTATTTAGTTTTAGGATTTCCATAGTTAAATAAAAAATTTGAAATATACACACTTAATTTTATTTAAATTCCTAATATCCTCCACATTATATAAATCTCTATAGCATATAAATCTGATATGTATGCTATCAGATTTACATTCTATTCATTAGATTTTTTAATTGGGTAATTGATTATCTTAGATAACCAATTTTAGACGTCTATTTTAATCTATAGTCGTTCTGTTTATAAACATCAAAATCATGAAGTTGCTATGGCAACTAAGTTATGAGTGTCGCTCGATATAAATAACGTAGTAGAGGCGGCGTAAACAATATTATGTAAAATTTAACTAAAATGGCATTGCTACCCGATCTTGATATACGAACTGTTTTGAATGTTGTAGAGGAAAACTTTGAAAGGCATCATTTGGTAAGATACTTTAACCTCTCCAAAAGTTAAGCTTACTACTGGCACCGATTAATGACTTTTTTAAATTCAACAATAAACATGATACTCTTTACATATGCTGTTTGGTATTAAGAAATGTTATTTCAGAAAACCTATGCCCTTCGCATGATTTATACAGGTGAACATACTATGACTAAACAGGAGATCATACAACAATTTGAGCAGACAATCCATGATGTGAATGCTAGTTACTGTGAAATAAATGTTCATGGCTTATTACTCGTGTATGATAGTTATTTTGTTCATATTGTTGAGGTTAGTGCTCAGTAATTCAGTATCTCTATCAAATCTAATTAATAGCGGGATGAACGGAAAAAATAATAGTTTGTGGTTATTTACCACTCGTGGATGCTCGTTAGCAGTAAAGTTTTAAAATTTTAATTAGGTATCTATAAGTCTTACATCTTTAGCTGCGTTACTAGTTGTTTGTATAACATCAAATCAAGATAATGCATAATGTTAATATAGAGACCTAAGAACATTTTGTGGGACATGTATGACATTCAAAGATGATATGTTACTAGGGCTCTGAAGACACAGTGTATAGACATTTAAGGTTCCTATTTCAACGTGAATTGTCGTGGATAGAGTATATGAAAAAGCAAGATGAGGAAGCGGCCAATACTGATGATGAGGAAGAAGGTATAAAGCTGCTTGAAGAGCCAGAAGAAACAATTGAGAGGAGAATGTTTAAGCGTTTGAAGATGTTAGTGACATACCATTCTATAACGAAGGTAAGAATTTTCGTCAGTCAGTTCATTCAGTATTTATTAACTTGTTTAAGATTCGCTGTTTTCCAACTCAGATATCTTATTACTATGTAATATATAAATGTTCGAATAGGGATTAGATCTAAATAAATACCAATCGACGTTTAAAAGTTTCCATACCTTAGCAGATATATTATATCTCTATGATGTCCATTCTGCCTATTAAATGATAAAGGAAAAAGTACGAAATATTTACAGCGCTTCTTCGACGGTTGGCGAGCGGTGACGGCCCGGCCGCCATCTCTGGTTGGAAAGCTTGATGTCTATGGCCCGCTGTCTGAGCATGTTGAACAATTGCGAATTTGTCTTGATAAGATAAGCAAGTTCTGTGCGCTTGCTCAAGCTGATGAAGAGGTGGATCCATTGGCTGTTATATTTTATATTGTTTCTTATATTTTCTGTACTTTCACCGATTGAATGAAATTAAACGAATATATCTCTTTGTAGTAATAACATTGCGACATTAATATAATAGTAAATAAGTAAATTTAACTTTTATAGATGAGTGAAAACACCGCCCGTTATCAAAGGCTCGCTTTGAGCATTGTAAAGATTTTGACTAAAAAAGTGTATAAATCTAAATCAATATGCAGCTTTATGAACATAAGTAGTAACTAGTCTTGCGTTTCAGCTATCATTTACTGGTTTGAGTGCAAATGATCCAAAAATGGAAGCTTTACCTGAAGTGACTTTATTGGATTATTTGCTCCAATCCCAGCACATACTGGATCTTCGCCACGTAGTGCATTTACATAGGCGAGTCGATGACTATGCGTTCTATTTTGGTAAGTACATCATATGAGAACATTTCGGCTCACCATAAATGTTGTTAAGTTAACTTATAGCATAAATTTCAAGCATTCAAAGTACCAGGCAGATTTAATCTGTTTAATAGATGAGAGTGAATAAGCACGGCTTTGTAACTGCCGTTTCCGTTTTTAATTACAATATTCTTAGGGTTTATCCTGTTTACCTTTTTGATACATTATTGGCCTTAGTGTACCAAAGTACAAACTCATTAACAAATAAAATCTGAAGAAGGTTTGACATTACATATATAACTTGATACAGCGAATTTTCATCAATTTAAAAAACTATAATTTGTATTTGCCATTACTGCTCGTAGACAACAAAGATATTTTTTATAAGTTTTTAATGTTCTTTATTATATTTTAACTGTAATATAATCATGTATTTACTTTGTGAACAGAGAAAGTGTGGCCGCTACCATCACACTTCACACCACGTCTCCTTTACAAGTTGAAAATTGACGATTCATTTGTCGAGCCATTACCGGTTATGCCGTGGGAATTAGTAAAGAAAGAAGTTGCAGAAGATGAGGAAAGAGAAGAACAGAGTGGAAGTTCGTCTAGTGATTGAGGCTTTTAGTAGTTTAGTTTATAATTTAGTTTGTACAGAAAAGGCTATCAAATTGCATTATTTTAACAATGTGTGAACGTCCAATCATGTGAAAAAATATGTAATGAATAATAAACGATATCCTCTATTAGTATGGCACAATATTCTGCTACTACTTTTATTTTTAGCTTGAGTTATCAGCATAAATAGGCATTTTAAAAACAGGTATCGATCTTGTTTGTTTGCGATTTAAAATAGTATCCATAGTAATGATATTGATCTAATACATGGTTGTAGTAGTATACTTACATTACGCAGTAACTTTACAACCGATCTGTGTGGAAAAATGGACAAACAGAAAACCAAGAAAAAGAATAGGAAAACAGCACTGCGTATCAAACTACCACCAATCGAACATGAAAATATCGGTAATGTGCAAACTATTTTAGACGTTGATCCTCATTTTTATTCTTTGGTCGAAAATAGACCGATTAGACCCAATAAATCTTTACTAAAATATAAAAAAGATATACGCGAAGTTTCACTTAAAAGAACACTTTATGGTTTTTTGGTCGACGAAATACTACGTATAAACAGAGATATTGAAACAGAAAGACATAATTACGAAACTGCTTCTAAACATTTTGAAGAATATAAGCATAGTTTTGATAAGTTTTTAGCATTCGATAACAATAAAACAATAGTTATAATGAAGACATCGGACAGCTTAGCGAAAGAATTAGCAAATCAAACAGAAGACAATAAGAAAGCTAGCTATGAACTTGCTTCACTTAAATCAAAATTACAGTACATTGACGAGACATTACAAATTTTATTATCCTTTCAAAGTTTTTTATACAATGCTGCACCTGTTTTATGGCGTGAAACAGTTAGCAAACCAGTGAAATATTCTGAGATTTTTACAATGGACACAAACGTCTTTAAAAATATTGATAAAGAACTGATAAAAGAAAGACTAAGTAAATTACATCAACCTTGTCTGTACTTCAAAACTCCAGAACAATTAATAAATGCTTTTAGCATGCTTGAGAAGCAAAATTTGAATTATCTTTTAGTAACTGAAGAATTGAATTCAGAAAAGAGAAAGTTTCTTAAATCTGTTGAACATTTGAAGTGTTTGATGAATATGGAATTAGATTACGTTCAACAGCAGGTAACTATAGACTAGGTATACAGATAACTAGGTTCTAGATAAAATTTGGTCAATTTTTATTTTAATATTCGGTCTCATTTCAGATTAACTTAACGGAGGAGATGATCAAATGGAATGAAGCAAGGGAAGTGGAACTGAAAAGACGTTTTTTTAAAATTCTTAACGATAATATTCGTTACTTACTTTCATCAGAGACGTCACTGCAAATAATTAATTACGTTGAATTTGCATTTAATCAAATCATAGCGCCCAATGATACAAATCTTAGTCCCTTAGAAATGATGTTTTGCCTTGAACGAGAATATAATAGTATTATGCTGGACTTATCAGCCTTTGACTTGGACGATATAAAGTCAATAGAAAAAGAAATATACGAAAAAGGTGTCAATGAAATAAAACAGGCAAAGGTAGCAAATAAGCTGTTAAAAGATATTGATAAATTAAGCAAACGTTTAAAGTCAGCATACGAACCATCTAAGCGTACTTATAATTAAATTTATTGAAGTTTCGTACTAAATCAATAATTTATTTTAAAAATTTTCAGCAAACTGTATGTTTATGTGTATACAATATGGATGTTTTTAAATTTCAAAATCTTTATGTGGATTTTCTTTGCATTCCTTCCTTATTTGTTTTCTCAAATCTTCTTTAGGAATCTCATTTTAATTCTATTCTTTTTGTCCTATTTAAATTGATAATTGTCATTGTCAAACACACAAGCTTTTGAATGGTATTCATTGTGATAGATAATTTTTAGTTTATTTTCGTAGCATATTTGTATTTCTATTAATTTTCGACATGTCCTGTTTAAAAGAAGAGCGTAAACCGATACGCCCAATAAAGACTTTGGATGTTATTTTTAGACGACGTTATGTTCCTAATACACAGCATTATTTTACCAATCGAATTAAAGCATTTAAGAGCGATGCGAGCAAAATAAAGCCATCACAACCTTTTTTTGTGCCAAGGTCAGAAAAATTGCTTTCTTACATAAAGTACAGCGATCGCAATGAAAAGCTGATTTCCAGAAGAAGGTTATGTCAACCGTTACATCTGAAAGACAATCTTAGAATAGCGGCTACAAGAGACATATCTAAAAGACTTTATCTTGAAGAACCTCCAGATAACATAGAGACTGTTGTTAAAATTCACCCAGAGTTCTACACTGTCATCGAAGGTCGACCTTTACGATGTTTTGATGATATAAAGGTATACGTAAATAATATTCGTAATTATGCAATGAATCGACAACAAATAGGATACAGGCGCGATTTAATTTTAAAAATTGATGAAAGTTTGGCTGAAGAAACCAAAGAGCACGATATAATTGTGATAAACTTAAAACAGCACATTAAGAATTTTCAAAAATTTTTGACTGAAGATTATAAAAAAGCATGTGCCAAAGTATCTAATGCCGAAAAAGTTTATTGTGATTTAGTCGCAAAAAATTCAGAATTCCTTGGATATGTTTCGAAATTGACGATCCTAAATAACATTATATTCAAACTAGATGCTATAAGAGGTATTTTAAAAATTTACAGGAGTTATTTAATATTTGTTGCACCTCTTTCATGGAGACAAATGTATGATGAAACTTTAAGGGATAGAATTCAATCAATACAGTTTGAGACCGGAGAGTTTGCGACAGACAATGATTTGGTTGAAACCTTGGACATAGATAAAATGATTGAACTAGCTAGACAAGAATTACAGAATCCTAATCCGGCTCATATGTATTTTAAACGACCACATCAAATGATATATCTCTTTAGGATAATGGAATTACAAAGTCGAGAATACCTAATACAACTTTCTAAAACTGATGCTCCGTTTAGAATTTTGCAAGATCGCATTAAGCAATTAAAGTTGGTTACCACGCAGGAGCTCGATCACTTCCAGTACTATATAGATTATATTACTAATGAGATCGCCCGAGAAACTTACAATGAGACATATTTACGTGATAAATTTTTTCGCATATTAAACACTACGTTTTACGACAGTGTAGCTAGTCCAAATACATTGAAATTAAGAATTTGTATAGAATACGTTTATGAACAAATATTTGGAAAATGTGAGGAAGGACATCAATGCTTACAAGACCCAATGAAAATATTGGAAGTTATGTATGAAGATTACAATTTACGTTTAGATTCATTAGATTTTAAAATAGTTAATCAAGCGCGTAGTGATTTCTTTGCTCAAGATTTGAAGACGATGACAAATGCTTATAAAGCTCAGCGAGAACTTAGGGCGTTCCGTGAAATGACAAATGCAATGAACAAAGCATTTTTACCTCCAGCAAAATATAAACGTCCCGTATTAAAAAAGTTTTTGGATAAAAAGAGTCGAATGGCTTTATTACTAGCTGAGAAAAGGCAGTCCAATATCATGAGTGGAGAGAGACCAAAGCCGAAAAAATACAAAATTACACCGGAGGAAAAAGAAGGATTACTGATGTTTACAGACTGGTGTGAAGGAACAAATCCGGGGCCATACTTAGAGGAGTACTATAAGTACGTTAAACCTGCATTTGAATGGGTTCCTAGAAAGTCAGTTTTTCTATAAATCTTGTGTCTTAAATTTGAATATATATCTTGAATTTTGATACATGTGCCATTTGAATTCTGACACATGTCTTTGTTATCTAGTTGGTTTTGTTAATTATTGATTCTAGTTTAACACCTTTTATAGAAAATAATTATTGATATTTATATCATTTATAACTCTTTGTCTGAATAATGGTTGATAAAGATTCGCGTTCATTTATTATTAATATAAACAAACCGAAAGAATTTAATTTTTTTTACCCATTAAAGCTCAATAATAATGGGCATAGCATTTTTATTCGAAAAAAGCAAGCGTCAAAAATGTGTGCAAAGAAATATGATTTGCCAAAACAAGAAATACTACCTGTACGTAAGTTAAAACGAACTCGGCTTTTACTACCTTTTAGATTGTTCATGAAGAAACAAAATAATAATCGATTTAAAAAATACACAGAAATTAGTATTTTTGATAAACATAGAATTTGTCATTCTAATTTACAAGAATATCTAGCAACCGATAAGGTTCCAAATGAAGTAAAGACCATAACTGATCTAGACGAACATTTTTTTGAGTATGTTAATGGGCGTCCAACGTTTTTACACGTGCCTATTTTTAAAACTTTTAAATTGATGCTCAACGATTTTATGAGACTTCGTCAAGAAATAGGCTACAAAAAAGACTGTGTATTTAACGTGGATGTAAATAAAATACAAGAAAATGAAATATACGATTTAGCCGTACGGGATGTTATTCAACAAGCTTATCACTTTGATAGTTTCATTTCTGAAGATTATCATAATTCTATGACTCTTTTAGCAAAATGGGAGCTATTAGAACAGAAAGTGGAGCGTCAGGAATCTGAATTGCAAAGTTTAGCTAATGAGATGTTTAGTATTAAGTCACGAATCATTGGACTTGATTATAAATACAGCCAACAACAAAAGTTTGGTAGATTTTTGTATTACTTATCACCTCCAACGTGGCGCTTACATAACAGAGATTTTGCGAGATCTGTAGAAATAGAAGCTAAGGGTTTCGACTTTGGTGATTCTAATGACGAGGACACATTCACTATAATATTTGAAAAATTGCGTAAAGTATGCTATGAAAAGCCAGTTAAACCCGTTTTATATTTTAAACATCCAGAAGACATTATAAAAGTGTTTAATGCAATGGAATATCAACAGTTGCATTATTTCACTCATGTTACACATTTAAAACCCTACATAAAGAATTTGAGAGAGAATATTAAAACACTTAAAGACATAAATACTCAAGATAGTGCTTCAGTTTTAAGCTCCATATCACATTTCAAAAATCTCCTAATTTTTTGCGAAGATAGATGTACCCAACTTAAAGAAAAATTTTATAAAATATTATTTGGTATATTTTATGACTCTGTCGGTAAATTAGATGTTTTAAAGTTAAAGCTACACTTGGAGTTTTGTTTCGAAAAAATAATTTTAGACAAGCCTTTAAATATGGACATCGTTTCTATTGCAAGGAATCTTGAAAATTTTTATATGGAATATTCTTATCATTTAGACTGTATCAAAAGTGGAAATCTTCGGCGAGCTATTAAAAAATGTCAAGAAATGGAAAATCAAAAAATCGTGAAAGCCAATCGAGCTGCCAAAGAATTGCGTCTCTTCGATCGGTTGGAAAAACAGTTATTACGCGCTCACGGTCTATATTCGAAATCTCTAAACAACGGAGTCAATTATCAGAAGCTTCATCATGCCAAAAAGCCTGATAAATTTAAAGTTCCATCTAATACTAAGAAGAGACAAAGTTTAACAGAAGACGAATTAGAGTATTTGGCACTCTTCACAGACTGGACTGAAAATGAGGACCCGTCTTTTTATTTACAGCGCTTGAGTTTAAAAGACAATGACGATAAACCTTTTTAGAGTATCTTTGTTTCATAAAGATAATTTGTATTCAACTTATATATCATTAAAATCTATATATCAATATTTTTAACATTCGTATCTAAAATCGAAATGTCTACATTTTATAAAGTCGATATAATATATGTGTTTATATATGCTTAGATCTTTAATACGCAACGAATTTTTCTGTAGTAATGGTGATTCAGGAAGAAAGTTAATGTGTATGTAACGTGCATAATTGCCCCCGTGCAAAACCGGGACAGGTTGTTTGTCTTGTAATAAAAACATTATATATTATATTTAAAAATGAAAAGCAATTGTTTTAATAAAAACAGACTTTATTAGGGGAGTCAATAGAAAGAACATTCATTTGTTATAATGAGAATGGAAATTAAAAACAATGCAATTACAATATCCATCGATACTTTTAATAAAACAAATTTTCAACAAAATATATATTACCTACACATATAAAGGTTTGGTTTCATGGTATTGACAAATAACTAGACATACGGAATTTACATATTTACAAGGAGCTTAACATAATTTATGGTAAAAAGCGTCTATATTTAAACACAGGTATATCTAAATAGTCACTAAGTTCCCTACGAATAATAAATAAATAGCTTATATAAAATTGTGTTCTTTTAGTATTTTAAGATTTCAAAACAATTATACATTGTAAGAAGTTTATTTCATAAATTTCACTCGCTTCTACCTATTTACAACTTATTTACACGAGTTTTTGAAAACTTTAAAAGCCTCTGAAAAAATACAAGCTTAAGGAAACAGAAAACAGAGCTTACAGATAACATTTTTGGGATCAAAGCTATAAGTCTCGCCTACTCGAAAGGATATAAATATTATCTATTTTTTGAATGAATATAACTTGTGGGTCCCAATAAGAAAAGCTGTCGATCAACATTTACATTTTTTAGTACATGACTTAATTATGAAATAAGTATGAAACAAATATGTCAAAATTTGTATTTAATGAGCAAATTACGAAGAGAATGAAGAAATAAAAAAAGAATCAGATGAGTTATTATTTATGTAAACTCATAATAAAACAATATGTGTGTACACTCTTTTGTCTAAAAATGTTTCCTATATTATGACAAATTACAAATATTAATGGTCCCACACAATATTGTGAGCCAAATAAACGAATTACATCGCATTTTTTTATTTTACTCGCTACTGAAAATTTGTGGGGATTAAAATCAGTCCTACACTCACGATGCTATGTTATAGTTTATCTGTTTTAAAATTTTACGAATCTCTTCGTTTCCTACCTAGCTATTTTCAAAAGAAAATGACTAGTTACTAAATTAATTATCAAAATATTCGTATCCTTCAAAATGTTCAATATAACTTGAGCAACATTATGATGGAATATTATCATAAGACGTTACAAATCTATCGTAAAAACAATATTTGGTGTTTCTACCGTGGACAACGTTAGCAGTATCCATACCTCAAACGGTATCGTAGCTTTATCGATTAGGACATTGATAAACAAACTTTTACCATATAACTTCTGCCGTATATGAGTTGTTTATCTAACTCGTTTCTTTTGTAATTTCGCAAGTTTTCTTCTTTTGAGTATCATTTCATATAAAGCTTCGAGGCCTTCGTGTAGACCTTCTCCAGTGATAGCACACGCTGGTTGAACGTGCCACGAATGGGCATCCCGAGACCCGTGCGGGGAAGAAACTAACTCGTGAAGTCCTAATAGTTTTTCTAACTCCCGGGGCTCTTTAGCTCCCGGTAAATCTTGTTTATTTGCAAGTACCAGTATCGGTACACCGGTGTTATCTGGCGATTTTGCAGTTCTAATAAGCTCCATTTTAGCCTCTTCCATCCTCTCTACGTCTACAGAATCTAAGACAAATATGATGCCATCCGTACACCTCGTGTAGGATTTCCATAGTGGTCGTAATTTTTCCTGACCGCCGACATCCCACACAAGAAAGTTGACACCTTTTGACTTTCCAATGGTGCCTTTAACTTTCTCGCAGTTAAAACCAATAGTGGGGACCGTATTGAGGTACTGATCGAACTTGAGCCTGTAGAGAGCAGTGGTTTTGCCGGCGGAGTCCAGGCCTAGCATGACGACGTGCAGCGTGCCCTGCGTGGAAGGCAGTGCATCGAGCAAGCTCGAGTTTTTGCCCATATTTGCACCCATACTGCGAACAGAAGAGACCACTATCTGATACTCTCGTCTGACCGCAACATTGTGAATGACCTGAAATGATAAAAGTCTATAATTAATCTACTTGATCTAATCAATCTCCCATATATTGAACGAATTTTTAATTCTTTAAAGACATACAGTTTTCTATACCTATGTGAAAGATGAAAGTAAAACTAGTGCGAACAATGAACATGTAATGTATATAAGTGATTACATTTACTTCAATTTGTAAAATGATGTAATTGTTGAATTTATATTTATTTTAAACTTTACAATATTGTTTATACAATATTTGCATTCATAATTTCTGTGCAAACTTATATAGTGAACAAATATGTATTCGTATACGGGCTATAACGAGGTATCGTTAAAAGCTGTATAACGAAACGATATACGATATACAGCTTTTAATAAGCCGTTCAATGTTCAGCGCAGCCAAACAACCTATATTAGAATTCAATAACGGTGCACTACGATGATAGTTGGGGAGGGGGGAGCATACAGGCACAGGTACAGACGAGACAAAATGTCGCCACGTTGCCCTTATAGACCTTTCACAAGCTAAACCGTGCTTAGATTGAAACGATACAAATTGTTATTTTCCGATATGACCTTATGCATCTCCAGTTACATCAGTCTATGCAAAATCTTTCTTTTGTAGATTTATTTTGTTACTTGACGAGGAAAAAATAGCTCAAAGTATTATGGTGGCTGTTTCATTTCTGCTTATTACGTATGATACAATTAAAAAGAATTTAAGACGTTTTGATGTATTTCTTGTATAACCGTTTCAAATGATTTATTTCGTTATTACTTACAGGGAGTAACTTTTTGATATACCTAAATCTTTTGTTATTACTTTTATAATGACATCTCGAAAAGCGTCAGACGGTTCGATGACTTTTTGCACGGTTACTGCGTCCTGAAGCAAACTAACAACTTTGCTTGTTATTTTTGACTTTGCTGGGCATCGACCTCGGTGCCCAGTGTACATCTACGCATATTGAGGATCATTATTACGATATTTACCATTATAGAATTCTATTTATAATTCACATAATTAATTATTTTTTCACCATAAATTGCATAGTAAATTGGACAATTTTTAATCGGTGTTCTCAATCGCGTTGCGAGACATGGTTTGCCAAAGAACTTATTGTTTTTTATGGGATCATTTCTTTAATTCTACATTTTAATACGAAAGATGAAAGTGTAAGCGGATTAGATCTTAGCAAGTATGAAATCAGGTTATTTTTTATAAAATTGTGATTTCCTTAATTAAAATTCGAGGTCAGATAAATCGCAAGCGGATCCCAATACGAGCGCGGGTCAACTGATTCTTGAAAAACCCGTATTGCTACTTTTGTTTTTATTTGAACAACTAGTAACGTTTTACTATCGGATGACCCGAGGTCATGCAACCTATATTGCCGATTTTTATCTAGCGTTCAGGCAGTATTTGCGGTTTAGATATGTTGCGAGCTTTTAACGTTTTGTAATTGCTTTATCATTTATTTATACATTTATAATGTGAATTTTGATGGACTGGAACTATGAAGAATAACATATTTTATAACAATTCGCTGATTAACACCTGATCTAAATGTCCTAATATCCTATGTCCTAGTTTCAGAATTACATATATAACATAATTAGTTATAATTTAAGTGAAAAAACCGTATGAATTGAAGATCAATGATTGTATTACAGATTATTAAACGTCTTTATGAAATTTCCTATTTCTAATATTATAGAAATGAAAATAAAGTTCATTCACCGCATATAATGCTGTTATCTAGTTTTAATCGAAGTCACGAAGGTCGCGGGAGTCGGGTGAAAGCATAAGATGATCAGAAGGTGCTCATATACTTTCTCTATTTGCCCTTAGGCGCACCCAAACGAGAATTACCAATTAACTATCATCATTTGATTAAATATTTCCAATATCGAGTTACATAAACAGAAAAAAAATGATACTTTCGTTGTATTAATGAAAAATACGTGACCGTACTGGAGTACGAGCCTTAAGGATAATGCACGGTATAACTTAAATAGTATTAAATTAATTTTGAATAATAACAATTATTACAATTAGATACTTAATATTAC
This sequence comes from Zerene cesonia, assembly GCF_012273895.1. Classification (NCBI taxonomy): domain Eukaryota; kingdom Metazoa; phylum Arthropoda; class Insecta; order Lepidoptera; family Pieridae; genus Zerene; species Zerene cesonia. The sequence goes on from NC_052108.1 coordinate 5,190,366, forward strand.
TCAATAGATATATTTATTTTATGATCGTCAGAAATGGTAAAGCTTGAAATCTACCGCACATAAATTATTCCGTTAGAATCAATAACAGTGTTATCGTTTCATGCTATCTATATCAGCTGATCGACTCAACGATCTTCGTGAGATAGTTCAGATAGTAAAACGATGTTCCGGCAAGACTTGTAACAGGTCCTTACGACCATATACATCGACCTGCGCCTGATTGAGACGACGCGACCTACTAAAACTGAAAGTTTCCGCTGTACCAAGTTGATCTAATTTATTGGGACTGATATAAAAATAATGCATAGTTTTAATGTTATTATACTTATACTCTTATCATAATACTTGTGAAGGTTGTTTTATAACATTATAATGAAAATAAATGTAAGCAATTAGGTATTTAAGCTCATAAAAACAATTGAAGTAACAAACGAATTATAGATAGAGTAATAAGGTATCTACCAAAGCAACACTAGCTTGTGAAAGTGTGTTGATGAAAATTGTTTTCTTCTTTAATAAGTAATAACATGGCATATATTGGCAGGGTTTATGCAAATTTTACGATCGTGTTTAGCGAATTCGGTCAGTGCATATGTGGACACAACCGTTAATTCATCCATGCAATGGCCGGCGCATAACGGAGCGATCTAAAATAGATGTGAAATAGCTGACTGAATATTGTAGCGGAAAAATATATAATCAGTGCATAACTTCATGTTATGTTGAATGATTAATGATGTATATGTCACCGTAAAATTGTATACACCGTTAATTATAATGTGTCCCGCAAGATTATAATGAATCTCCCAAAAAATTGTGATCCGTTACTTTTAATACAAAGCATAATGCAGTAGTACACAAGGCATAATATAGTAGTAGTAGATTACAATATATTGATGTGAAACCTTTCCGAAATTGTGAAATTGGTATTTATATCATTCCCTCGTATGCCTGGGTTCAAGTGAGGTTAGGTTTGGTTTAATAAAAAAAATATTCGGGTAAATGGCCTACATCTGCATCTGACGGATGTAACTGGAAACGACACAATACATGACTGTGATGTTCGCAATGATTTGCAAGTAAATTTTCGATCACAACTTTTCGATAGTTCATAATCTCGCGATTTAGATTATAATCAGACAGTTTTTATAAGCTTACGTCAACTATACAACGTAACGACCTTTTTATGAGAGCATGTAATGATACTCGCACTAAGTGCAAAATAAAGTAACATTTTTAATAAAATTATTAAATGTAATGCCTATAAATACAATTGTTTTCGACTCGAAGACAAATGAAAAGTGGGATACATAAGAATTAAAAGAAGAAAAGAATATATAGCAGATTTAATAATTGTACTTACTTTATTTTGTAATGAATAATATTATAATCCTTAGACTTGGTAAGCCCCCCGTAGAAGTCTGATCTGTAACAATAAATAATATAATGATAAGTTTTTTTTGCTATCACCAAATCTGAGTAGATTTTTGTATGTTAAAAAAAAAATAACATAATTTCTAGTTAAGAAATGAGTCGAATCTTAAAATAAAACATATCTATTATTAAACATATTATACTATTATTAACATGTAAAATTAAGTTCTAAATGTTTTAGTTATGTACTTGTAAAAAAAACATGGTGTAATTTCATTGCAAAGTCCACAAATTATCAACTAACATGTCAACATACTGCGCAGCGAAATAGTAATAAATTAGCAAATTGTGTACGACTGCCTCACAATGAGCGTTAAACTATTAAATTGTCAGTAATGATGATAATATGCTGGTGGGCTGCAATAAAAACTACTTAGCCGTAAGCTGTGTAAGTGTTCCGTAAAGTTTTCACTTCTCCGCCGTGAATCGTGCGGATAATAGCGGATGACAATTTCCACGACTCCCCTCCCATAATTATGAGAGATGAGGATTTCCACCTTCCTACTTCCTACAATGCTACATGTGTTCATTATGTGCATTTGTTTTTATCTCATACGCGCGCACGTTTGAAACTAGTTCAGTTTAAAATATGTGTATTTATACGTAGAAATATACTGCGGTATTCATATTTTTATTAGCTACTTCATATGATCCCTGTAGAAAGATAAGAAGCGCCCTAGAAACTGTAAAATTTATTTTCGGTACAGATATTTCAACCTCAAACAAGTACATATTTAATAAAATTATTGGAATCTCTTTGGTCAAAACGTGGAATTATTGCTGATTGCTTGCATATTTTAGTGTCATTTTGGCATCGCTCTGAAACTGGTTCCGAGAGCAATTCGGTTGATCAATAGGCTAATATTGACGTTTGAGTCATTTCGTTGATTGAATAATGGATAATGGATGTTTCGTATTAAAGGGCCCGCATGTGGCTCGTAAGGTCATTTAGACTCTAGACGATAGAAGATATCAAGCTTGATAGCAATATGACATTAGATATAACATAAATTGTTACGAAATATATTTTGAGAGAATTTACCTATGATGTAAATGTTTCTTAATATATAACACATGAAACTATTAGAAATCGAATTTCTAAGCAATGTTTACATTTAGCAGAAATATACGAAAAATTTAAAATCATCGTTACTCTTGAAATAGAAAAGAAAATGGCCGTCTTTATGTAATGTGTTTAACAAAACAAACGTTAGGTACATATATACGTTATATTGTAAAGTCACTGTTTACCGATTTCCCTACAATAACTGTTGAGAAAGTCATTACGTATTGCTTATTATTGTCATCTTCGCATCAAATAATAAAGCATTACGCCATGATCAACCATTAAACAACATATGCATTTAAATGAGGTCACTAGCGGTCGGAGTAGATAACGCGTTCCCCTTATATCCAAACATATTTCCCTTGCACATCTGGCTTAGGCGCGTAAAATGTTGACTATTTCTCTTATCACTTACACGTGCGAGATGCGCTGGTAAGTGCGATTTGTTCCACCGATTTAATTTCCGTGACGTTAAGTAATATTACGGTTATGTTTAGCGCAGCTAGAGACGTCATATGCGCATTTGTTATTCACGCTTAATTTATAAGATGTAGTGTAGGTGCAACAACATTACTTGAGAGATGTAAAGGCACTGGTCGTCTAATTCAACACAACACAATATAATAAAAGAATAAGATATGTTGTGTAGGTATTAATTTAGGAATATTTACATATTATTAATTTTAATAACGTATGGTTTGCATAAAAATATACGATATTCATTGACGTCGGAGAAATGAACCTTATCTGTTAGCATACCTATCTAAATTCGAATAATCGTGGTTTTTAATGATAAAAAATATTGTCTTCTTTCATATTTTATGATGATTATGATTATATAGTAGTCTAAATATAGACCATTGTGATAGATTTTCATTGTAATTGCATGAACTCTTCATAGCAGAACCAGTCATGATATTTTGTAATAGTATTTGTCAACTAATGATTATTATGTTGCAATACCAGTCGTTTATAGATCCGTCAAGTATCACAATATAGTAGTTATACGCTTGATTTTTATTAAAGACATTTTGAACGGTAGTTAGGAACCATGTTTCAAGGTAAATTTTATTACGTGATACATTGTGATTGATTTTAAAATCATATGTTGAAAATTTAAACGGTCGAATGACCTTAAGCATCGCAGTATTGTTTTATTCAATTATGCAAGGCGGATATATGCCTTTTGTATCGTTTGATGATGGTACTAATTGTATGCAAATTTTTATAACTCAGTACACAAGAGCGCGTGGGAGATAGACAAATATGTAACAAGGATCATAAGTTTCAATTAGTTACCAATTTTTGGTACTTCAGTGTTTGTTTAGAGTTTGCAATTAATTTCCAATACCACCTACACTAACGGGAAAATAGATTTTGGTATATTAATAAGCATTATACGATATCAAAAAAGTTTTAAGGATGTCTATGTTATTTCTTTATCAGATAAAACCATTTTCAAGAAAATGTCGTTGAGGTTGTAACAATTACGGGAGTTTGTTTCAAATGAATTTTTATAATTAAATTTATTTTTATCACGCGAGCAACATTTTTAAGTGAAAATTTAACTACGTGTTTCAATGGCCGTAACCTAAAAATTATACGTTAAATTCCAACCTCGTTAATTAATGTTTCTACATAAATAAATATTATTAAAACATTTGTGGCTTATTATATATTTGCATATTTTTTAATAATAACCTTCTTTTTGATCGACCGCCTCCTTGGTACAGTGGTTAATGCGTGAGCGTAGAACCGAGGGGTCCTGGGTTCGATTCCCGGTGGGGACGCACAAAAAAAAAATGTCTCGGTCTCGCAGGACACAGAAGGCTGATCACCTACTTGTCCCTAAAGAAAATCGATCAGTGAAACGGATGTACATCATCTGCCCCATACCCCACTAGGGGACACGGGACTTCACTACTCTTTTTGATCGGAATAATATGAATATTAGAAATACAAAAATCATCTTTTATTATTACGACATTGAGGCAGATTTATAGATTTGGTCCTATAAGATATTTGAGTAACTTGAAAATGGTTACGGAAAATGAAATGCTTACTTCTTCAAAATCTAAATTGAAGAATACTTTATGTGTATCTAACTTATCATTTAGATGTCTTCTCGGCTTTATTTATGATGCCAAGCAATCTATTTTGACGTTTAAACAATCGTTTACAAAAATAACTGAAACTACCGTAGGCGATAAGTGTAAATAAACAAAACCGTGTATATTATTTGTTTGTGTAACTGACTTTTCCATTATCAAACTATGTATATTTGTTGCTTCCAACTATAACGAGATGAACGTGGAAAGTTTTAAATAGAAAAGTTTCTGTCGGGTTGAATGGACCCCGCTACAAAGCGGGTCAAAAGATCCTTGTTATGACGCTGCCGGTACCATGGCCTGACAACTCTAATTATTTGGATTTTAATTAAATTGCTATTTTTATAACCGCTCCTGACTGGGAAATGTTCGCTATTTTTCAGCACTTTATATTAATAAAGGAAACATAAAGCAAAGTAACAGTGTGCGCTCAGATTAAAAGCGCTCTAGAAAATAAAAAAATGTCTAGTTCGATTCTTATAATATTTGAATCATAAAACGATTTGAAAGAACCACGAGAAAGCTATCATTTATTAAGAGATTTCAAGATATCGTCAATAAATAAGACGGTTAATATGACAGTCAAATAATTTGAATATATCAAAAACTTTTAAGAAGTATTAGTTTGCGATTAGTGAAAGCTGATTATTATTATGTATTTGTATGCGTTGCGCCGAAAATCCAAGGTGAAAGCAATGTTTGGATCACAATTTATTATATTTTTAATAACAAATTATGCTTATTATTTTTCGTGTGATGTTAATAATTAATTTATTTAATACTTCTAATAACGTTCAAGTAAGCTAATTAATAGTGTTACCTATGGAAAAAAGCAAGTTTTGTGATTAATTTATTCAAATATCTAGTATAATATACAAACCAGATTTGTTTAGTACCCAGTGTTTCGTTATATTACGTTTTAAATCTCTATCGCTACAAACTCTTTCTTCCCGACCTAGTAATAGCTAGCTAGCAGAAATTCAATAAATGTATGCTTAATGAAGGCTTAATGCTACCATTGCGACCATGCTATGCTACACATTATGTCAGGTATGTCCAAGTGACGAAACATTAGTATGTCAGTGTAAGCCACCGTTAGCTAGCCACGGAACGGGGCCGAACGTCGAGTCACCTATAAATCGCTTTCCATTCGGCATTCACATATAATCGCTAAATGTTTGAACAGCTTGATTGAAACTTCCTGTGCTTAAACGGTAATCTTTTGTACACTATTATGGATGAAAAGTCACGGAATGGACGAGTCTGAAATAATATTCAGGGCAAGCACTGGCCGCAGTTATAATCTTTAAAATTTTGTGGCGTCTTTTTATCTCTTGTAAATTACGAACCGGAGTAATACCTTGGTTATAAATAGTATGCTTTTGTTACTTGTCGTAGTATGTAGTGTATTTATTTTATATTTAGGCCGCTTGGTACTGTAATAGATAGGTATAACCTCCCATATTTATGTTACCGCAATACTGAACATTCTTGTAAACAATTAGCTGGTAATTTTACTTAGTTTCTATATTAAATAACATTATAACGAGTATTTTTTTTTTTTTCAAATTACTTGCACTCGGATGTAGTAATTAATTAAAGCTTTTTCTTGGTGTTAATTGCAGCAATTGAATATAGTAGCGACCTTGGTTGTTACAAACACCGTGCGAAACAGTCTACAGCAATGGAGTAATTACGAGTCGTAGACATATGAATGTAAGCTTTGTAGTGTACAATAAGAACAATCGAGAATTATATAGCCTCGTTTGTTTCTAAATAAAGGTAATATGATTTATTTTAAGAGCAAAAGTCTCAGTGAAAAAAAAAACAAAAATGTTCCAGATAGTTAATAACATTGTATTGTAAAATATATTAGGTATTCAAATTTTTGTTATTATGTGCCTTTTGTCGGCATATTAATGCTATCGCTAGCAAACAAATAGTTTACTAGTGATAGCATTAATATAATTTTTTAAGAGCAAGTGAGCGTTGAGCGAATTAAAAGTTATGACCCAGCGTATTTATAAGATTTGTGAAGCTTAGTACTTCATGAAATAAATTCAGATCGTTTCATGTTTCGAAGGGTGAGCACTAAGCCTGTGTAATAGTGATACATGTCACCCATTCTTCAAGGCTTGACTTGATAGCTCAATAAATGATTTTGATCTTTATGATGTTCTACGATTGTTCAGTTTTGCTTAACAAAAATGTGAAGATGTATACTTCAACGTTAGATGAACATGTATAGGAGAAAACCCCTTCGTTACAGGAGACATTTGAAGCAGTCGTTAGAATTGTTTGCGGTAGATATTCCTTAGTCTGCTTTAATAGCGGACAGCGCTCTTTTGTTTAAATGTGTCTCGTAAAACACATGTTTTCATCCTTTTTAATGTTTTTGCACTTTTAGTATGTCTCTTAACAGAATACCTCAGTTTCACGTGATTTAGATAAAGACTCTCAAAATGACTTTAGCGTATGGGAATAACGCTAAACTAAAGTTTTTGGAGAAAATTATTGACTCCACTCTTACACCAAAATGAGATTTGTTTTGACACATATAAAGCTACATATATCAATAACATTTATTGCGGTTTTTAGGAGGTAAATAACTTGTTTTCCTCCACAATTCCATATTAATTGAAAATAAGTTGCTATTGTTAATGTATTAGATCACAGATGTTGGTTAGGTGAAGGCAAAACGTTTATATTTACGATACGCGCGTGAGATAGGTCTGTGCGATTACATACAAGCATATCTTAATCGCTAAATTAAATAATATATTGGATACTTCGACGTCAGTACATAATGTTATCTGTATCCAAGCTGTTATCTAGAAAAGAGCTGTCACTCTTCGTGTTTTCAAAGCGCACAGCCATTTTGCATGTCCGCATTTGCATTTAATACTCATTAATTTAATCTTTACATGGTTAAAGAGACCGAAGCTGGTGTGGCTACTGTTGAGTAATTTAATGTTTAACAAACCTAATGTGGAATGCAACGGAAGTTTTTTAATCGATAGATATAATTTATATGTTATATGTACGTGTAAAATTCTGGTATCTCTACTTCTGACGGTCGGAATTATTTAGGATATATTGAAAAATTTTGTATACTGTATGTAAATTTGTTCCATTAAACCTCTATATCTAAAGGGAATTTCAAATTTCAATTAATGACGACTATATATACGATGATACAGAGAAATCACGGATACATTTATTTAAGCTTTTAAATATATGTTTGTATGTAGATACTTTAAATTCATGAATGAACTGTAGTTATAGTATGAAGTTTTTACATTTCTATATTAACAATTGTAGAATATATATAATGTAAGAGTTTCAAAAATCCAAAATAGATTTTGACTTGAACTAAACTTGATCCAAATATAATCAAGATAGAACAGTTAAAATCTAGGCCACTAGAACTAAGGAAAAAACCTGAAACGACATTAGATTCCATAAATAATATTAACAAGTTATAAATCTTTTGAGACATTCTCATTTACCATTAACGAAAGTTGTGTTGGACTCGTTCTTGACAGTTCGTGGAAAAATAACAAACTCGCTCCGTTTCTTTAGGAATGGTATTGGATATTGATTGTTAGCAACTCAACTACAAAATACGAACAAGCTTTTTAGCCATAAAATAAAAGATTTCTCTAGAATCTCACGCTCAGAATAATCAAATTTCTGATTTATCATTAATTATTAATAATATAATATTCCATGCAGTATAAAGTGTGAGTCATTGAATGTCTCAAGAAATTCATAAAACCTAACAAAGAAGACGGCTTATCAGAAACTTTACTTACTGCCAGATATCAGAGTTCTAATTTAAAATATGTCAATATTTAATAGTTCCATGCAACATTTTTTAAATGAAGAACTGTTAGTTTCGAATATGAATTGCGTAGAGACAATTTTTTTTTTATAAATGTAATAAATGCAATAAAAACGTAAGAAATGAAATGTTGACCATCAAAGTATTTTTAGCCATAACATAAAATAGAATCCAACAGATGTATTGAATTTGTACGAAGCCATGATAAGAATTCGGGAAAAGCCAAAGAATGTGAAAGTTAACTATTCCGCATTTACATAATCCCCGACCGAATTCAAAGGATGGAACATAAAATGTAAATCTATGTCATATTTTAGTTCACTGAAAAATGTGGGTCGTTTGCTATATTACCTACTTGCGATTTTTCCTCTTTTTTTCTGGGTTAGTGATGTCTAATGTATTGTTATTGCAATATATTTACACAAATTAACCTTTATGATATACAACTTTCTGGATAAATTAGTACTATGATAAGTTCTATACCAAATAGAAAATATATGCGTGGGTATATAGACCTGGATATATTTGTAGAATAAGGTTAAGGATAGCTATACTTGCATGTTAAAATGCGTCATTTGTGACACACATTGCTTTGATGTACACCAGTGTGCGCGTGATCCATTTCTTGATGTATATTCAGTTGTCAGAAGTAAAAATTAAAAAAGAAAGGTTATTAAAGCGTATGCAACCTGTTATCTCGTTTGCAAATGAAGCACGGATAACAGGTCCACGATTTGCGGTCAACGACTCGAGAAATTGCATCCTGATAATATTTCGCTGTGAGCGTTTCCAGTCGTTAAATGTGCAGGTATTTTGCGGCTGCAAAATTAATGCTAGTAATCATACTCTAGGATGTTAACTTGCTCTAAAAGCTGCAATTAAATTCGTTGAAACTATATTCATGTAGCATTTCTCGACAAGGACAAACTTTATTTGAATACCACTTATAAGAAATTTCAACATATACGCAATAAAAAATCGGTACCGGGTACACTTTTATAAAAACTTCATGAAATAATTGGTACTTTTGGTGAATTACGTAATAATATATTTTTACACCAGTGTCATTATGAATATTGTGTGCCATTATCTTATATAGATGTTGCTACAACGATCATCCGATACTTCTCTTTACCTTGCTAATCGAATTTACCTTCAAGTCAATGTGTTCGTGATTGTACAAAAAGTATCATTAAATTTTTCAAGGCCCCGGTTATTTGTTTGATTAAGGTATAGCTGTGTTCAATAGAGCTCGAAATTAAAAAATAAAATCTACGAAAATGTTTTGGTTTTACGCCTGCAAATAATTGATTTTAGACAATTTGTTTTGACTGCTTATTTTGTATTATAAAGACTATTTGATGCATATTTTTAGATTTTTTTCGCATTGTGTTCAGACATATAGATAAGGATAATTGAGTTCAAGCTTACTAAATAAAAGTTAAAAAACCTTTGCAACTCTATTTGCAAGTCTTCAATTCTAATGTTGCACAGAAATAGTACGATGCAGTCGTATTGATTTAATTTTTCGAAACCATAGCAACAGTATATAGGCATCTGTGTCTGCATCGTATGTGTCATAGTTATAGTAAACTATACCTAACTAACCTTAGAATGAAATGTTAATATAAACTAAAGTTTATATTAACATTCCATTCTAAGGGTATTTTTCCTTGGATGAAATAGTAGAAGAATTATGTAAAAGAATTTATTTATAGAATAAGTACTTAGAATGATTTTAATAAACAACTTAAAGTCATTCAATGTTGTGTTTCCAATGCAAGAATATTCGCCATCTTTCTTTGGGTTCTTTAGAAGAAGATATCTTTCATTAATTCACTCTACCAGAATATAGAAGTACCGTGACCAAAGAAGAGTTAATGGACGGGAAAATAACTGTTTCTTTTATATATTATTTAAATAGATATTATAATTATTCAGTGTAGAAGTCGAAAATCTAAAAAAGGGGAAAAGATTGATGGAAAAGAGTAGAATACGTTCCCAAAATAAACAGATTGAATAAAATTAAAAATTAACTTTTTAAAGGGGACTCAAGATGTAGTCAATGTAAATTAGAATAATTTTGTTATCAAGACAAGACCCACAAATGCTGTACCAACCGTGACAGCCTTGCCGCTTGACTTACATTGATCTATTATCATTTCCTACGAGCAAACAGTTCAGTGTTGTGATTTAATTTGTTATATTGAATTTAATCAGAGCATAGATGTAATCTACAATTATTATTCATGTAATGTGCTTTTCAATCGAGATAACCAAATTAATTGCAAGGTGAAACACATTTTATTTAACTTTAAAATGCCTGTGCATGCACATGCCAGTTTCCTCACAATGTTTTCCTTCACCGTTTTAAGCAGTAGTGATATTATCCACGTGTTCAGATAAATTAAAAATCAATTTATTTCCTGCACGCTCGCCCGTTCTCGAACTCCGACTTATCGATTTTGAAGTCCGAGGTTCTCTCCACTGAGCCACCAAAGACGATTAATATATAAATTCAATCGACATCCAATGGTCGAATGCAAACCGACATCGAATGGGAATCGATTGCAAGAGTATTACTGATATTACACTCATGACTAATGCATCAATACGAACTCCAGATAAATCGGAACGGCACTCTACATAAATGGAAAGTGTATTTATGATATCGATATCAAAAGTAGGCAAATTCATTAACCTCAATATTATATGAAAATGTTACAGATAACAGCTGATAGCGAAAGGTAAAGGAACAATATCATTATTATTAATATACAATTTTACTGCATATTATGGCATTCCGATTACAACGTATTAAATGCTATATATATATTAATTAATTTGAAATTAAGTGCCTACTATAAAAAGTATATCGAATACTATTAACCATATATTTTATCACCTATTTAACCGCGAACATCCTAGTTTTTAATATCGAAAAAGGCACGTTAAATGAATGTAACACATGACCATAGTATTGTAACGTCAGGCGTTGTTTGATGAATAGGTGGCTTAGGCATTTATAATTCAGCGGATGCATCGCAAACCTGACTTACACTTGATCGCCACTCTTTTTCTATGAAGTACAAGCGAGTACACGTGTAGTGATAATAAATAATTCATTCACATGACGGATGGCGGCCGTAATCGTTGACGGACGATTGCATTGCGATTTCGACCTAGTTGGCAACCTCTATTTAGTTCCAATAGCCGACCTACTTACGATCCCACATAGGAGTTAATGATGAATGTAACGTCCCACGGAACTGCCACTTAACAGTTTTATCCCCTGTATTTGGGGAGACGTAGATACAGCTTGGTACACGATTGTGGGGAAATCTGTTACTGCAGCTCGTTATGGTGTTTATGCTTATAAGCTGTGATGTCACGACGGTCTCATTAACGGTTCGGTCTATTTTTGAGGTTAATTATTCAATTCCTCGATATAAACGATATCCAGAACAATACTGTTTTGAAACTATTGTGTTCTCGCTGTAATTTAAACCGTACTAACATTCACAAATGTACAAAGTGTTCGATCCGGATCAACTTTCTTAAACCAATTTATTGTTGGAAGTTTCCACAAAATTTTCACCCCAAACTTCCTTAATTAATCTACATTCACGATGTCGGTGATTGGCGTATTGTATTCTGAAATCTGTGTAGTATATATCTATGTTACATGGGCATTAGAAGTATCTTTATGTACACACTTAAATGTTTAAAAGTGATATAATAAATAACATAAACATGTATTAGTTGTAAAACCTCTTTTTAAGCTTTAAACTCATAGGAGAGGGCAATAATCTTATGATTACCTAACATTACGTTCGTATGGTAATGACTAAGAGCATTTGTTATGCGTATTAGTTAAGTCTTAACTTTTAACATATTCAAATGTGAGTCCTATTTATGTTGGTGCTATGGCAGCTTTTATTTTTAAATCCACTATTTAATGTTTTGTGACAATAGTATGTATGGATTATTATGAATACATTTTTTATTGGACAATGGTTCGATGTTTGCCTATATGTTAACAAAAAAATGCAGTTTGTTATCTTATCATTGTTGCAATTGATATTTTAAGGTCTGATTACAATAAGTAGGTTATGTTTTAAGAGGAAGTCTCTTTAATAATTGTATGAGGGCCCACAAGATCACGTATTAAACAAAATATAAATTTATTCTCATCAAAAACTACAGAAAATAACGTACTCTTATACAAACAGTCGCATAACAATGAAATTAGAATAACTAAAATTCTTTCTCATTATTACAAAAGTCGAGCCGTTGTGACCTTTACGAATGAAATAATTCTGAGAGCCACGATACAGTACATAATAGTTTCCGTGCTAAATCAAAACAAATAACCATAAAACTCTCTTTTATAGCAACATTAAACTTCCTTACAGTGGCTAGCATAATAAAATTCGAAACGATTTAATCCATTCTTTCCATGGTAGATGATGTATCATTTGATCCAAGTTTCGAGTATTTAATGCAAAAGTTTGAACTATTATGAGTAGAGTTAGTTACTGGCTGATGTCATTAAGCTAAGTCGTATACATAATATAATAAAAAGTATACAAAAATTTGTATACTTTTTATTTAAAAAAATGCATGAATGGATGAAAAAAATGCTTGCTAACCCACCTTTTCCTCTACATAAATGTGCGTCTAATTGTCCGAATGAAAAATAATATATCATTATCATAAATCACACCCAAAGATTTATGAAAAAACAAAAACATAAACACGTAGAATCAGTTCCGAATGCCAGTTATCTGACACATGTGTTAGTTTGAAGCTCCCCATCCGGTCGGCCAGGTGACGTTTGTCAACCACAAGTGGATAATAAAATGTAGGTATTTGACTTTATGAATGAATAAAAATATCAACATGTAGGTTATATTGTTTATAATTTTGAATATATTTATAGTTTACGACGGTCTGGCTTTTGGTTTTATGCCATTAAATAACCTGGCTTCGACCGTGCTACATCTATATATATAAAATTCTCGTGTCACAGTTTTCGTTGCCATACTCCTCCGAAACGGCTTGACCGATTCCTCTGAAATTTGGTAAGCATATTGGGTAGGTGTGAGAATCGGCCAACATCTATTTTTTATCCCGATATTCCTACGGGATACGGACTTACGCGGGTGAAACCGCGGGGCGCAGCTAGTTATAGTCTATAAGCATCCAGGAATCATGTAATTATTCAACGGTGGAGAATTTTTAAAACGTAGGTAAACGTAGAGTAGGACAGGACGCTCTGCTAATAGTTGGAGTGACGACATTCGTAGGGTTGCTGGTCACAATTGGCGCCAAAGAGCCAAGGACCGGGCACAGTGGCATGCTGTGCGTTATACAATACTTTTTTGACGGTTCCAAATAGCCGCCATACCACCGCAACTGCGTAAATGTTTTTTTCGTTACTAAGACATTATTAACATTTCGTTTAGTGCTTGAAAAAAATGCAAAGGTCAGATATTGCGTTAAAGGCTTTTGTAACGCAATGTGCATTGACGTAGTAGGTAGTCAATAAAATTCTGATTATTTCTATTTGCCCCACAAAAACTGGTAAAGACATCTTGTTATTTTTCCCATAACATTGCAGCTGTACCTTCCTTATATAAACTCATGTGAGGGGGTGCGGGTTCCCACGATTTACACATGCTTCAAATGTGCACTCCTATTCTTTATACTATCACTTTACCACGCTAATAAGAGTTAGTTTTGCTCGAAATAATAGTTAATGTTTTAATTAATAAATAGTTATTGTATAACTGCATGCTATATTAATTTTACTACATAGTTTGTTATCAAGCTATGATACGTGACATTACCTACACTTTTTTATACAGGGTTGCCACTTGCAGTGTACTAAAATTGTGTTAACGGTGTGTTAATAAAACAAAACGGAATTTATTGCACTGTTTTAGTAAAATTAAATATTTATTAGTTAAAATAAGCTCAGTGTATATGTGGTAAGGACATCTGTTTATTATCCAGAAAGTTCTTCCAGGGGAAACAAACGTGCCCATGAACTTAATTATTTACTCATTCATTGAATTGGAACCGATTGAGACTACTTGTTCAACAATTTCTAATTACGCGAAAGTTACGCGTGATATTTGTTATTCTGTGGGAAAACTAGACAGTTTAATAGTACATTGTTTTACATGAATATACGATATTAATTGCGAATATATTAATAATACTTCACAAGTTTACCACATATTTAATATAAGCGTTTTAAATTTGTTATACCAGGCACAATTAATATTATTTAAAGTGTAATTTTTGTACTATTTTTTCCTATTAATTGGGTGTGGAAGTATAAATGGCAATTTGTTTAATTTCAGTAAATTTTCTTATTATACTCCATAACGAAATAAAGTTTTAATTTATGAGAGTACTCGGTAGTCAGTGTAGGAGAATTTCATAAAAAGCAAAAAGGTCGACACGAGCTCTGTAGAGCATCTTCAATCCTTTTTTCGTTTACTTACTAAGACTGAAACCTTTTCTTTGCAGTAAGGATGACTGGTTTGTATTCAAACACGGAGTTTGCTCATGGATGTTGTGTTATATTTTCATATCCTTTATATTATATTTGCTTAGGTTTTACTTTTATGATGAAATATGAATATATTTTATGAGTAAAGATATTTTTCAAACATCAAGAAGCATATAATTTTACAATAGGCTATATATTATGACTATGTGTTATATATAGTTGTCTTTTATCAGAATGTATGTAATTCATAATTATTATGTAGCTAGTGGACTGCATAAACATTTCACGTGGAAAATGTAGTTAGGAATGAGGCGCATATCCAATTTGAAATCGGTCCATAACTTCCTGAGATTTGATTCCTGATTTTTGAGACGTCAAACAAACAAACTTATATTATTTTAGTAGAGAATACATAAAATGTTTATTAAAAATGGAGGCTTTACAATATCTATATTGTCGTTCTATTAATTTTATAATCTATCTTATAATGAATTCATATTATTTAATTTATACTTTTCATTAAGTACCTAAGGGTTGATTATTCGTAAAATATAACGTCTCAAACTTTTATCGAATTATTTTTATATTAATTAAGTGTAGCTTACCTTTATTTTAAAGACTTTTTCTTTATCATAAAATGTTTTCGTCTTTGTAAGCTTAATTAGGTTAATTGGACGCCCTGTAACAAGAATGCTTCAGATTTCTGAATTTTATTTAAATTCATTTCTTCTACCCTAGATCTTAAATGCCTTATCAGTATAGAGCGGATGATTTTCAAAGTTACTTATGAAAAACATAATTGAAACATGACACGAAACTATAAGAACACGAGAAAACGTGCAAAAAATAAAATTGTCCTCAGTTTTAGCCAATACATTCTTATATTAAATTCCTTGCAATCTTCCAATAAGCCTGATTCCAGCTTAAACAATTGAGCAATATTGTACAGCTAGCGGAGGAGAAACAAAACACGTTTCCCATAAATCCGCCCACGTAATCGCATTAGATGGTTAACAATGAGACACTCATAAGGATGCAGTCAATGGAATATTTTGTGCTTTATGCACACGATCAGGAAATGCAGTAGACGCAATAAGTTCTGATGGGTACCAATTGAGCTGTTGTCGGCGAAAATTTATTGGAATGTTTTATGTTCAATACGAATTTAATATTACGTAATTCTATTTTCAAAATATATAACCGGTGGCGGTGGTATTTTGATATGTTTTTGACTAAAAAGTGGTTGATACTTTACTACTTGGGAGTTTATAAATTAGTATCTTTTTTACATTAGATAGCCAGTCATAAGACTGCAATCCCACCTGATGGTTACTAAAGATGCAGTCTATGAAAAAAATGTCTAGGAATATCTATTTGTTTTATCAACTAACATTTTTAATCTTATATTTTATATTGAAATGTAATTCTCTTATATTTTAATGTCATTAAAGTGTCAGTTTGTATTGTAAGCTTTCAAGTACTTAAGAATAATGTGAATCATTTAATTATAAGATAAATTTACATTATTAAAATCACTTATTTCATCCTTCAGATAACGAAGAGTTAGTCAGTTTCAATCGCTCAAAATAGTCTATAATTAACGGGTTGTCTGAGACTCGGTTGTAAAAGTGAGTGACAGTTCTTGACGGTTTCACTTATAACTTTAATAATATCCCCTTGTATTTTAAACAACACCGCGTTATAGGTTATAATATCTACACAGAGGTTATCCATTTAGAGGTATTAGTAGGAGCAGACATTTCTAAATAGATTTAAAATTACATTTTCTATTAATTTAGTTCATATTCTAAATTTAAAATGCAATTTTCATACGCCAATGTTACATTATATTAATTTATAGTGGTCATTGGTATTCAAGGAGTCATTACGATTTATTATAGACGTAACACCAAATAGTATAAAACTACAGAGTTTATTACATTGTCAAGGCTACAACAGGCGGCAATCAAATAGAGACCAACTAATGACATTCAAACGCTTATTATGTCATAAAAAAAATTTTATTCAATGTGTTAATCTACATATCGGCTTTATTTAAATATAATCTTTTTATTTTTAGTGCTTACTCAGATTTCATGCGCAATGTATATTTTATTCAAATATTGATTTAGTTATAGAATAATAGACATATACACACTAGGCGTGCAGCTGCAGCCGCAGTATTTGACAGACAAGCAACTATCAAAACAAAATCATCTTTAACTAACCAGTAAAAACTCATTCAAACTTGTACTTGATCACTCTTACGAAATACATAAAAAAACAATGGAACGAAATTTGTAACCATAAAAGTATATCATTTAAAATCTCTATCGCATTAAACAAATACGTATCCACACCGTATCTCCGGTAATGGTTGGTTTGTTTTAGCATAGCCCAGCACGTGCCAAAGCTTCCGGCTCATTGTATGATGGAGGCCGGAACAGTCGATAGCATCCGTGCGTCTGTGTGCGTGTGCTCAGCCATTGAAGCTCTCTTTCAAACCTTTCACAAATCTAAACACGCTAAAAATACCCGTATGACATATAACATACTGTCGCTTTTTGTTTACCCTTACGCACATCGCATATTCGTTCATCTACCTACCATTCAACATCGCTTAAAGGGAGCCCGTTTTATTCTACGTAAAAATTATTAATAACAAAAATTTCAAATGAAAACCATTCGGATAGTACAATTTTGAGTTTGGATTTGAATTTTTCTATTACATAACTCGATCTCGGATCTACCCACTCTAGATTGCTTCATAAATATTGATGAGAACCAAATTTGTACGGAGCTGTTACTGCACGCCTAATTTCTAACTATAATAAATGTTGCTACCGTTATGATGTCAATTTGGCTGAAAAAAAAAATTGATGAATAAACCATTTGATTGGGCACATACAATATTAATTCTGCAATGAATTTACTTAATTTGAGGCATCAGTTTATGACTTTTAATGTGACATAACGTCTTTTGATCAAACTCATTACCATTCCCTTATAGAGCTTTAAAAGTCAAAGGTTCATTGCATCGATTAAGGTTCGTTAAGCTTGATGAAATATGAATGCGTTTGTTTTTATTCACTGGACTAAATTGTCTCATAAATACTGCTGTATTTCAAATTGTCAATGGTAACATAAATTGTAATAACGTTTAATAAATGGATACAGTTGTCGTACAAGTTTTAAAAGGAAGTATATATCCTGGCGTGGGATTTAAATTAGGAGAATTATTATGTGTGGGATTTAAATTAGTAATAAGATTATAGGTGTAGCTTGTGTCTTTTGTATCAAGACTCTGGAGCACTAATATTATAATCAAACTTGTACAATACATATATTTTCAACATACAACAAGCGTTTGAACCTTAGAGGGAAAATAAATATTTTCTACAAAAATCCAAATTTCAAAATGGGACCAATTTCCTTTAAAATAGAAAAATAACACACGTTATTCAGAATTCACGGAGAGTAATTGAGTAACGAAACCAAAAACGAACAGTCGAATTGAATCCCTTTATCATTTTTTGTTTCCCTGAAGTCGGTTGAAAATGACCATCTATTTCTAATGTCTTATCAAATGAAACATACAAAGATACTATGTAGTAGAACTAACAATGTTTGATAAAATTTTTCTTTCAAAATTGCTTTGTAAGCGGCTCTTAATCTTTTATATTAAATAAAAATTTCGAACGAAGCGACTTTTGCTCTCTTTACAAGAAAATTAGATTTAATTGGTACTTAATAAAAAGTTGAGACGGTAAAGTGAAACACTTAACCTAATTCATAAAAGCATAATATTTTGCAACATAATATTTTGCTATGATGCATGTTTGAAATAACAGTTTATAGATGTTTAATACTGCGACTTCGTATACGTATACAGACTATATTGTATTATTTATACATAAGAATTTGTATCAAGGAGTAGTTTTAGACTAATTTTAAGAATCTTTAGTCAATGTTGAGAATAGCTTCTACAACTTTGACTGATATTACGTTAACCGTGATGATCGTGTGACTCATTATACCATTAATAGTAAAAGTAAGTGGGTGTTTTGAACTGTCTTTTGTTTAATAGTTATGCTGGTACAGTTTATTTCCTATTGTTGTTTCATTATTTTAATACAATGCCCTATTCATTCGCTCTGTTGTGCTTTATGGCTTGCCGCTGTGATTTTATTACGTATAATTATGTTGCGTGTGAGTTTTTTATATATGTAGGTACGATGACAATGGTTTAAACATCAGAATACTTTGATTATTATGACATCTTGTTAAATACATAAACGTATAATTCTACGATATCAGAATTAGTGTGAACTTTTTATTATTTTCTATGTCCTTAAGTTTCATGGCGTCTCATGTGTAATTTGTTTGACGAGTTCAACCTACTTCCTAATTATGTTGGTTAACACTAATTGCCACCAGCTGTGTCAATCCAAAATTTCATTAAGACTATACCTGCATTAAAGAAATATGGTCAGTAGAGGCTTAACGAATGTATACGATAAAATAATTAACATTATTAGTTTTTTCTTCTAGTGCAATATTGTTTCTAAGAAAAATATCTTATATTCAGAGAGCTGGACTTTTATTAAGAACTTGGGTTAAAACGTAAATTTATATAAGTATTATCGAAGCAATCCTGTTAAGTAAAAGCGTTTATTAAGCTTCAAGTTGACTCAGGACTCGAGACCTTTCATTTTGTTTGCCAAAAGTAATTGCTTTGCAGAAGATTTTCTGATAAAAGAATTTAGTCATGGGTTGATGAGATGTACAAATTAAATGTTTGTATTTTTAAGACTCTACCAATAAAGTCTCACAGAATGTAATAGAAAGTAAATACGCAAATATCAAAGAAACACACATCAAAACCTCAATGACGGAGCGCAAACTAAATCCGTTTTAATATTAGATTAAATAACAGTATCTCATTTGAAAATTAATGTACAAGAAATTAATTAAATTTCATTTCACTTACGTGCTACGCAAAATGGGTTTTCCTTATTGAGTGAGTGTGAATAACCTCGTTACATAAGCTTCGTATTTACACGTATTTCTATTCACCTAATAAGTTCAGCATGACCTCATATTAAGATGAAGAGGCGACTGTTAGTTCGTGTGTGTGTATGGTTTTGTCCGTATAATTTACACACACAAATTAAGTGTACGTAAAAAATTTATAAATAAACTTATTGCATGTGTTATATTTTGTGCTCGACAAAATGTTCAAATAATTACCATATTCATAAATCAATAGGTTTATCGATCAAATTTTGATCAAATCAATTTTAATGTAGTAATAAGGTTTGGTTTACTGATTTAAATAATTTTTATTATCAGTCGCTTAGCATTGTAGATATATTTTATGTTCAAATTCATTATTTTGAAGAATATTAACATTGACAATGAATACTGACATTGGCAAAAAACAACAACGATAAAAATACAAAAATCCCACGTATAAGAAATTATAGCGTAACATTATATTCAGATGTACAGTGAAAAAATCTGGTTACAAGTAAAATCAATAAACATTGATATTGCGAGGTTTCGAAAGTAGGTCAACGCGACGGGAAGTGTTACATTGTTATTTGTTACCGGGATTAAGGGTGATTAAATGTTACCATTTATAACAATCCATTTATTTGTTATAACATCTATTAAAATAGTTGGATTCGATTGGCTCTAAAGAAACCTTTAGGGATAAAAGAAAGAGTACAGATTATTGTAAAATATTTTGAGAATAATACATGAAAATGGAAATACACATATTATAAAATTTTTTGTGAGCATTCGTAAATTTTTAATTCAGGAATAAAATATGTACCAACTTCCAACTTATTTACTATCATAAAAAAAGGCTTTTGCTCACAGATTTGATTCTCGAGAGACTGATGAAAATGTTTCTGGTTGATGGAGGCGAGCCATAAATTATTACCTAATACAAAATGTTTTTTTTTTTTTAATAAATTTCAAAAATTCAAAAGAGCGCATGTTTACAAAATGCTTTGCTTTACGTTTGGCGTAATTTATTTAGCGACAGTTTTATGCAATCTGAAATAGTACGTACGTAACATCTCGCAGACACTTAACACATTTAGCGTCATACAATTTTTGCTAGGAAATAGGAAACACGCCTGCGGCGGAACACAATGACGGTGACAAAGGAAGTTTGGGAGATGACTTGACAGAAGCGTAAAAACCCTGTCTATTTGCACGTGAATTTTTATTCTCGTATTTGAGAATATTCCGCTGTCTATGGTTGAAAAAGCAGTTAAAGATTCATTGCTTAAAGGAAGAATGACTGAGTGGGCTCAGAATAATTGTAATCTGAAATCAAAGTCGTAGACTGAAATTGTGATTGAAAATTACTAAGCGTTTTTATCAGGTATTATTATTTCATTTATTATAATATTGACAATATCGTTTAGGTATTACGATATTAAATAGATCGTTGTACAAACTGCAGTTCATTTAATCGAACGGATAGAACCCGCCTATTTCTAATTTATTAAAAGAATTTAATAAATGAAGATTCTAGAAAAGTGTTTAACGCTAAAACGTATAATTTTCCTTACAGTGAAGTATCGTTTTAATTCTTTTTAAACTTTTATTTTTCATCTTTTCAGGTCAACGTGAATTATGGTAAGAGATTTGAATACGGGATTTGCATATCGCGCAGCCGAGCGGTCAAGTGTAATTTTATAAAGAAAAACAATAAATTTTACGAGGGGTCCTTTACACAAATTTTCAAAGGAGAAGTGAATTTAGCGTGAATAATGTTGAGGGGACTACATGTTGTTTAAACGAGTAAAAATGTATGTTTAATAATGCTTTATAATAAATATGTGTGTTATGTTCTCGTTCATGTACCTAGTCTCGTGAATAATATAATAATAAAATATTAACCATAAAAAATATGGAATAAATTAAAATAATGTCTTTAGCGAATAAAATCAATGTATTTGATGCAGACAATGATTTGTGAAGTTTTTTTTCCGGCTCATTGATATTAATATATTTTTTCTGATGTGTAATGAATGAAATAGAATGTCATTGTAAAATGTAAATAGATATTAAGTGGGAAGATGGTACCTACGTAGGTATTGTTTGAAAATGTTTGTAATTCTTAACATCCCACTCTATAGGATGATAAATAGAGATGCGGAGCCGTGACTACTTAGCTATTTACGTTCTTGGCGCGTGCCAACTATTCGATTGTAACTCAATCATTACACAGGGAATGTCTGAAAGGAACGCATTGCAACGCAATATTACGTTATTACGATACCATGGCTTCACGTGCACCGTTACGAGCATTAAAAATTGGATGTGCGATAATGCTACAAGTTACCGGTGAATAAAGACCGTTTTGCAATGCATGAAATTAATTATCGTCGCTGAATTTATACGTATGTTCATTATATTGTTAGTAATGATACTATTTGTGCACATTAAATAATGTGATACTCAAGTGAATTGGTAATGAAATCTCATATCATAAATTACGCTTTATTGGTCGATTGACCGATATAGAAGAATTGATTAATTGAGAAAATAACCAAGTCATTAATAATATTTTTTCCGTATAAATTTTTACTAAATCATCGTTATTGTATATTCTTTCGTCTCTTATGCCATCTAATAAATAGAGAATATAGAAGTTGAAATTCAGTTATAGTAATTAATGGATATAAATTAGACTAATATATTAAATTATATTGATGTATACTTTGAACATTAAATATGTTAAATTTTTTGATTTCACCATTGTAATCATAATAGCATATGAACAGTATGTCACATCGAGATAAATTTTAGTGGCCCTTGTCATACTTAATGTTAGAAAGTTTAATCCCAACGATATCATGTAAATAACGTGCAATGATAAGATCAATACGTAAAGCTCTCAAATAGAGATTTCGTGAGAATTCGTGGCAGCACATGGTTTACGTCGAGGAGTGGGTGTGACATAAATATCTACCCTCGACTCTCGAATTAGATGAGCTCAATGTCAAATGAACAGTTTGCGGGCTATTTTTGCTGGAATCACGTAAAGCAGGAAACATATGACGTGTTGATATTAGGTGACTTTTTCGTCTGCCTTTCATTTATTATGTAAGGACAGTAAAGTAGTTGGATTATCAAACATTTATTGTGGGAGTCGAGCACGCTTCGCCACGAATTGGGCCAGCTCGCACCGGGGAAGTACCACACCCCCAAAGAAAACCGGCGTGAAATAGTGGCATGCCACAGAGTTTCGTACGGTGAGTGAGGGAGCCGGTGGCCTATTTCCTTTTCCTCAACCGTCCCAGTCCATTTCTTCTTTCCTGTCATGAATCCGTTCCTTTTCCCCTACCCACTAAAAGCGGGCAGCGCATTCGCAGAGGCACTACCTTTGCGAATGTTCATGGGCGGTGGTGATCGTTTACCATCAGGTAAACCACCAGCTCAGTTGCCCGCTATGACATTAAAAAAAAAAAAAATTAAAACAGTGTTAAAGTATTCAAAGTTTATATATATTATAGGTGTAATATCAACTTTACACCATGTATCAATTATACATAATACGATATTTAATGATTTGGTATTCTGAACTAAAAGCTTCTCACAGATTGTTTTGTGTGTTTATCACAGCGATTGTATAAAAAAGTATATAATAAAAAAGGGAACAACGCCATTATCATCCAATGCCACTTAAACACGTCGAACGGCTCCATAACTCGGCCATTTTAAGACAATAGCAGAAGGAAACCTTTTATATCCAGACCAATAACCCTCGTTCAGATGCGAGTCGACGACACATCAATGGAAAGCATGGTTAGTTTCACTCGTAAATGCTATTATCGACTCTGTACCATTGTTAAGTATTGATTGGTTTTACACTTCTATCATTTTATATAAGTATTAATACATAACATGTACATATATAGGTACCGCATAATTTCTCTATTGCATGATTTAATTTTGAACCTATTTGAATTTCTGAATATTTTAATTGCAAATAAAAAACCTTCGAGTAATTTTGATACATTTCATGTGGGTTAAAAGAGGGTTACAAAGAGTACCCAACTTTAGAAGTGTTCATGAACATGTAATTAATATATCTTAAATTATTTAGAGTTTCGAACACATTGAATAATAAACACTTATTTAATGGCAAGAAGTTCCAATAAACGAAATCGAGGTCTGCCCACACAAAAGCATATATAGCGGTTCGTTCCAAATGTGCATCATCTAGCTAACCAATTATATCGTACAAGTCGTATGTTTGTCTTCAATAATTGTCAGCTCGTTTACGTTGTGGTGGCAACTGATATACAAATGGGCAATTGTGTCCTAGGGAATCTCGAGAATCTAATTTATATGCTTCCTTGTATATGTATGATGTACCTAATGCGGTGATATGCGCTGTTATTAGTTTTTCTATATAATACGATGACTCGATATTACGATAGTTCGGGATTTAACTAGAATTGCATTATCTGTGAGTATCGATAGCATTAAAGCTGTCAAAATATCGAACGTATGTTCATCGTATGTATATAAATATTACTTGACAATTTTGTCGTCCGTTTTGTACGTGACCAGAATGTTAACGGTAAATTAAAATAAAATTTTATGAAGGTTATACGTTTATATCTCAACCCTCGGGGTGTGTTACAGAATACTAGTGATGTTATTATAAGCAATATCAAAGCTTTCAGTAGACACGATGAGCTGATTTATAATTATCTTTCTGCGTCCTGCGGTTTCATCCGCGTTTACTTGTTTTGCCTCTAAAATCCAGTGTTCCCGTGGGAATATTGGGAGTAAAAGTAGACCAAGTACTTTTAACAACAGCTATCTGCCTGTCGTAAGTCGCGTCGAAATCGAACCAGCAAACAAAGAGACAGAGACAGACAAAAATTGTTATAAATGTTTTTTGGTACATGAAAAAATGTTTTTATATTACAAATAGACATTCAAATTTAATTTTTTTTTGCTAATTGTTAAGTGACGGATGATCATTCTTTTAACATCTTTCTGATTTCACAAACTATTATTACACCGTTATGAATTTTAAAAATCACTGCGTTCAAAAACGTATGATGACTTGTAAAGAAAATGACTTACTAATAATATAACGTCAGAGTGGCATTTACCTTATATGTACAATTTTTTTATAAAACGAAAGTTTAAGTTATACAAGTTTACTAGCTGCACCCCCGCGGTTCCACCCGCTTAAGTCCGTATCTCGAAGGAATATCGGGATAAAAAGTTACCTATGTGTTATTCCAGTTATCCAGCTATCTACGTACCAAATTTCATTGCAATCGGTTGAGTAGTTTTTGCGTGAAAGAATAACAAACATACACATACTCAATACTTTCGCATTTATAATATAAGTAAGATATAAGAACATGTTTTTATGTGTAAAATTTCTTTACATCTTAACACAATATGATTATGCTTTGTTATTACAGCACACAGCATAATTATATGCCTTGACACCAATTAATTACATATTTTAAAAGGTTTAAAAATAACAGCGTAGGATTATGTGCGTAAATAAGTTTTCTTAAGTTTATTGATATCTGTGCATTAAAGACGTCTTTATGAAAAATGAAAATGAAAATGAAAAAATATTTATTACATAAAATAAAGTAATTACATATTTTATATGACCCACTGACTACCGAACTAGTTGGGAACTGTGTTTCGTTTGTCGGTGGCTTCTTCCTTAAAACAATGTTACATTACATTTTGTGTCATCTTAATGGAAAAGAAAAAACGAAATAAATTTGTTAGTTGTTGTTAGAATGGGCTATATCTTAGTGTGGAATGTTGGGTGGGCGCGTGCGCTCCCGTGTGTGTGTGTGTCTTTAATAAATCCTATCCTACTAGTCCTACTAATATTATAAATGCGAAAGTTTGTAAGGATGTGTGTGTGTTTGTTATTTATTTCGCAAAAATACTGAACCGATTGCAATGAAATTTGGTACGTGGACAGCTGGACAACTGGAATAACATTTAAGCAACTTTTTATCCCGATTACGCGGGTGAAACCTCGGGGCACAGCTAGTATATCATAATTTTAGAATCAAGTGAACGCCCTCAAGCTTGGCGTACTTAATTTTTATTAATTACACGTCTTACCATTGGCTTACGAGACTGACATTCTAACAACCATTTAGCCAGGAAACGGTAAATAAATAAGGACAACGGTCATTAAATAGCTCGCTTCGTTAATTTGATCAACGAGGTTTGCATATTGAAGTCATCTTACATTTGGCAATGGCAATTAACTTTCCAACCATTGACCCAAACATTAACATTTATAAGCTTATTTTAATGGTCTAGATTTTAAATGTGTTGATATTTTTAGATAGACGGCCCACTGGTGCATAAGCAACGACGAAATAAAACAGACGTTGCGATGAAATATAGTGAATCACATCGATATAATTTATGGGCGATCAATTCTTAATTGTATGCGAAAGTATGCTTGTCTGTCTTTTCTTTTGGATAAAGTGAGGAGGCTAAGGACATAAACTTTACCGCGCTGACATCGGAAGTTGCGGCAGAAAGCTATTGTACTATAACAACTAGGAAAATTATTACTTTAATGTGTTTTTTCAAATATTGCGTAACTGTAAGATAAGATGCGTCATCGATGTAACCGAATGAAAATATTTTATGTATTTTTCTGTGGTACTTTAGTACCTATGACATTTTAATATCTCCGTATAAATATATAATACATTCACGACGGTTGCATGTGTAACGAGTCGTAACAATCTCGTTATAAGAATGGGTGATTGATTAATCTAAAAACACATTGTATTGTTACATAATACCTATTCACATATATGTAGAGTGCTTTCAAAATCATTGAATAATAATAACGTGATGGTAATTATTTCGATACACAGATAGACAGCTGTATCTTTCAAGTCTTAAGTCATATACAAAAAGATCTATTTATAAACATTGGATATTGGTTCGACAGAAATGTTTAGTACCCATATATACAAACAAGGTCAAACATTACCAAAGAAATTCTTCTTCTTTGGTCTACAGAAATATATGCATCAAATATGATTGAAAGTTATCTAGACAACACCTAAACTGATACAGACAAAGAACGTAGAAAGTTAGAATTTTACACGATTCAAGTCCTTGTGAATTTTAAGATTGTGATCTTGAGAAGCCAGAAATAATAAACGATACACATTTTTTTTAATCTCATAATTCATCACAAGGAAAGTGCTTTAACTCTACAGTCTACAGAGGGGCTGTATAATTATATTGGTATTTTTCCCAGAAATTAATTTCATTTGTAACAGAACTGTTATTTTGTTGAACGTAAATAAATATTAAAGAAATCATGTTCAAGTGAGATCAAAGAAAACATGCAAGTAGATGATAAGAGAAAGCAATCAATACATTTATTATATATAGACTATCTGAACAACAAATATTTAATAATCAAGTTGATAAATTATAACTAAATCAAAGTTCATTTTAATATATGTGTACGTTATGTGGAGATACACTCGTCATTCCTTCTAAGATATCATGAGTCATATTGAGCAGATTTATTTATTTTTTGTGGTATACGTTATTCAAGAGAAAGTTATAACTTTACATCACAACGGCACGATTATAGTCATCGGAGATGAAAATGCATTACACAACGATCTTTATGCGTGAGAACGGCACAACGGTGCCTGAAGTGTGTAATGAAAGGATTGAATGAAGTGTTATAATTATAACACGAACACCATAAATAGGAATATCGTTTCCACCATTCATTACGATGTTATAATTGAGAAAGTTGTTATGTGGCGACGTTTTTACTAATATTTTCCTTACTAAAGTTGATGATACCTACCTAAGATAAAGTTTATTGGTAAGAGGAAAATTTTTGTGTATGAATATAATAATTAGTATATTAATAAACAATTTATTCATTCATATAAGTAGACTAACTGCTTTTTTGACATTTACCATTGTTAAAGTAGAAATAATTGTTCAATACTTATCAAGTATCTAAGTATTATTATATCTAGGGTAATCCATATAAAGCAAATATATCTAAGAATACAATACCTCAAATTAGATTTCTCTACCCATATCATATGGAACTCAATATAAAAGTGGAATAAAGGAATCGACAACGACCCTCTGTTTGATACTCAAATATTTATAGCAAGGGCATTGAAACAGGTACCTGTCTGTGCTGAATATGCTTTTGTGTGTACCAGGCACGAATAAATGCGGTGAGTCTTGAATGATATTTTGTATAAGTATATAATTTTTTTTAGCTGCTATTGCTGTCCCAGAAGCAAACATGGTAACTTGGACTCAGACAGGTAAACTTAAAAAAGGTTCCTAAGCTCAAATAAAACGCATATTCCTTTATTGTTTTCAATGCTCTTTTAATGGATTATTATCATTGTGTCTTCTTTTAAATGTCGCTTTGTATTTCGGCACTAGTCTAGTAGATTCCACGGTTTGATATTCATTAACAAAGTTTCATATGATTATGATGGATAACGCTCATCTTGATATATCGATAGGTAAAATTCATGCAAACGACGACCTTGGTGAATCAAGTTATTTAAATAGAAATACAAACTAACTCTGACCACACACCTATACATACATACTGATGATATGTATCTTATGTAGTTATTAGATTTTATTTAGTAACATCTGTTTAACAATGGTAGAAGTAATTATTTTCAAATTTAGAATAAACATTGCTCAATGTTTAACGGTTGCGTTACAAACGTGACCAATCACACCAATAATGTTCTATTGTTCGGTGTTAATCTTATGTGACTCTTCCGATTTAGCTAGAATGTTCTTATCTTTCAACTTCTGAACTATTTGATGCCTATGGTACAAGTTATAATTGCTTCAGTACTCTTGTCTACTACTTTACATTGCCCTCATATAATCTTATATGCTCCAAGACATAAACATCTCGTATATAGTAATATTATATTCAAGATATATTCTGTTCCTTGCTCGAGTTTTACATTGGTACCGGATACATTCTTTGTGTTATTTGAGAACATAATTCATCTGCATACAAATATCAGTCAAATCAGGTCAGTAAGTTTGAAAGAGTTGCAAACATCCATCTTCAGATCTATACAAACTTTCAGAAATGGAACACCTATTAGTAAGATTGAAGAATTTGCTTCGCATCTTGCGTCTGGACTTTGGATCTCAGCCAGCGAGCTAAAAGGACAAATATCTAATTGTAAATTAAATCCATATTTTCGCGGAAACCTGTATTTTTTATATTCCAACATCTATATGTTTATTTAATACGTTTTGTTGTCATCTCTACTGAGATGACTTTGATTTTGATTTAGTCTAATGTATTGAATAGACGTGACAACTACGATTGCTCTAATGGCAGCGAGGCGTGGTCTTTGGACCATTGCGTGGGAATACAGTTTAATGTACGCATAATGTTGTCTGTGATATTATGGTCATGGGTAAGACTCGATCATATGTCTTAACTATTTCACACACATTTAGTCTTCGGTGTTACAACGTGTTATGCTTTATTTCGTAGGGCTTCGTATTTCACCTTGGACACGCGAGTCAAAGCGAGAAAGTGGAACAAATCTTTTATTTATTGTTTTTCATGCGTTGATATTGTATACACAATCAATTATAACAGCGTT
The DNA here is from genome assembly GCF_012273895.1 of Zerene cesonia. Lineage (NCBI taxonomy): Eukaryota > Metazoa > Arthropoda > Insecta > Lepidoptera > Pieridae > Zerene > Zerene cesonia. The sequence goes on from NC_052108.1 coordinate 5,220,043, forward strand.
AGTATAGCGGCGCTTTCTTACATATATATAATGTAGTTGAAGTTTAAACAGTGAAAGACCTGAATGAAAAAGGTTAAATCCACGTGTAATAATGGAGCACACTTGAGAGTAAATTTGATTATAAGTTCAAATGATCTATGGTGACGTAGTCCATCGACAAGCGTTTGGTTCAGTACATATGTGGAGAAGCATGCAATGAGTTTTCTTTATAATACAAATTTTAATTCTTACACAAAGTTTTAATATGAACCGGCTTAAGTCTGACCTTTTTTATGCCAGCCTTTAAAGGCAATTACAAAAAGATAAAGCTATCCAAATATCAACAAAACTAAAATAAAAGACCTCATTTCCACTTTTTACACAGAAAAACAATCAATCACACGGACAGTCCACTACAAACGTGTACTCGATTTTACGGGCACTATAACTGGACATTATTGCTTTAGATTTCTTACGGTAGTTTAAAATAGATCTAAAGTCCGTTAAACATTTGTTTGACGCATTTAACATTGAACATCCGTTAAGTAAACAAAATGTTAGAAAGCCTGCATGAAATGTAACAGAAAAACGCGTTCAGAAACAGTAAAGGAGGAAGATTTTAGTTGTACTATTCTCAACATCAGATATTTGGTGGTATGACCGCCTTGATTCGTTAGTATTTTTTTTTGTTACTTGATATCTGCCGAAGATGTAAGTATGCTGAATATTTAAAAAAACGCAGATATAGTTTTTATTTTAATTGTAATTAACATATAGATTTCAATATCTCACCAAATCAAACATAAATAAGAATACTCACAATACATGTCGATACCTCAATCAAGCACTTATTTGCATAAATTACAATAAATTTGAAATAACAGCAATTAATGAAGACACACATAAAACCGGCTTGAAATGTTAGGATATGTTTATTGATATTGTTTATTTTGTTATTTACTATTTTACTATTATAAATAAGTTTAACCCATAAATTGCTATTATAAATAATGTAAACCCATTTAAATGTGTCCTACTAATATTATTAATGCGAAAGTTTGTGAGTAAGTGTATGTTTGTTACTCTTTCACGCAAAAACCATTGAACCGATTGCAATGAAATTTATATGTAGATAGGTGGACAACTGGAATAATACATAGGTAACTTTTTACCCTGATATTCCTACGGGACATGGACTTACGCGGGTGAAACCACGGGGCGCAGCTAGTATATTTCTACGTATAAATTTTATCTTTAATTATTGAATGAAAAACCAATGTCCAAAGTATCCTCAAATTCTTACTTGGTATCTAGTAAAATGAACAGGGATAGATTAAAGAAATATATTTGTCTTTCTTTTTATATATTCATCTTCTCATACTGGAAATAACCATAACAGTATAAACTACTTCTTACATATTTATGTCCATGATTCACTGATTTCAAGTTAGGAATGTTTGACCACAAGACCTCCTGGTCCTTTAAAAAACTTAAGGGCATGAATCAGGATACAGGTATGCGTGGTGATACAATCGTCATATTGTTCATAAGACAAATGCCTCATGTAAATGTTTTTTACGTGAATATAAATTCATTATGTATTAGTAGATATTAACAATTTTGTTTTTCAAAAGGGATTTGCTGTACCGGTGAATTTTACAAGTCTAATTTTGTAAGTTGTAAACGTGGTCATCGTAAAATCAAAGACTCACATAAAGTTGTTTAGGGTTGCCGTAATAAAGGTACTTCTAAAGAAAGATTTTACGAGTGGCCATAAGAAATGTAAAGTATAGTTTTACCTTAAGAAAAGTATAGTGTAAAATACTTAATTAGCATTTAATGCATTGTTAATTGAATGTCGTTTTATAATACTATGAATAATTATAAGCGATATCGATATATTAATAGAACAACATTCCACCGGCATTAAAATTTCACATTCCCTGACGATATTTGATTCATTACAAACTCTCGCAATTCGAGAAATATTCGCATATATGTTTCTCCGATAACGCGTAGAAAGTGTAAGCATTGACGAGTAAAAAGACAATAGAACAATGATTGTGACAAGATTCCTCTCATTCATTGAAAGGAATCGATATAAATGCTGCAAATCATTCCTTTGAAGGACTCTCTTTCATTGTAAAGAATTGCAATCAATTGAAAAAGGCTATACTAATTCATTCATTCCTTCAATAGTAATGATTAAAAGTAATAAATTCCTTTGAATGTCTCGCCTGTCTTTGATTAAAATGCACTTTCTTTGAACGATTAAGTGCTTAAATCGAACTGTTTATGTGGTTCATGGGATGTTGAGAAGATATCAACAAAATTTCAATGTGTGCGTTTAACGGCCAGGTGGCAAAACTGGTTGCCGGCCCTCCACTGTGTCGTCAGGTGTGTTCGCCAACTGCAATTCCAGATTTCTTACATTTGCCCAACATAATACTAAGACTATAATACCCAGGTCTTTAAAAATAGTGAATAACCTCTGCTCTGAATGCATTGTTTTGATTAAATATTACCAAGTACGAAAATATCATCTATTCAGTGGGGTTTTATGTACAATGCTGTTATTTATACTCTGAAGATTTCTTCGTATAGCAACATAAAACATGCAAAATATTGCTTTTGTTATTTTCTCTTGTGCCTGTACTAAAGTAATATTAGAATATAAGAATTTTTCATGTTTCTGTGTTTTATTGCAATGCTATAATTGTCAGTTAGGTTAAAATTTTCTGAAATAATGATTATTGAAGTTTAAGTGAAAAATAATCAGAAATCTCGGCGCTATGCTGATATTATTACAAAAATCTTCTGCAAAATACAACTTTCTTAACTGATGGCTTATGACTGTTTTTTTGAGATTATATTTCATTGGAACTAATCATAAACATAAGAGGACAAAATTCTTAGAAAAGTGTTAGGTATGATAGAGGTTGGCGAGTTAATTGACTTAATATTATATTCGCGATTGTGTATTGTTTTTAATTTTATTTCTATTTAAATTTTCCAACTAATCTGTCTAGAATTCTAGAAGGATGTTATCGTGTCATCCAGAAGGCAAACATAACAATGGCAAGAGATAGATATGCATTAGATAAGGGACGATGTAATGAAACAAAGATCAGACGTCTGTTGTATTTATCTAAATTCTGTATAACTACGTCTTTCATTATGTTATTACGAAAATTGATCGTGCTGTAATTATAATCATCGTTCTTATCAATCTTATTATATAACAAAAACACGCTCCTTCCTCGACTGTCTCAGTATTGTAATAAATTAACTGTACTCCGTGATTATTTGCATTCAGTGTGGTTCTTTCTTTTGTTGTCGTTCATCTTCTGTGTTGATAAAAAGTCATTAGTACGCTAAGTGCAGCCTTGAAGCTCACTAGATAATTAAACATAGGGTCTATATATTTATTTTCTGTTTATTGTGAACTCACCGTGATGTTATTACAGCTCTTTATGGTCACGGTAGGTCCAATCAATATGCAACCGTGGTGTAAACCGCACGGTAAGTGCTCTCAGTTTCTCTCTGCTTGACATCCACTCGGTTATTGATTTGCATGCCTTCCTCTCTTCCTGTGATCACTAAACTTCAAATTAGAGGTTCAATAGCAAAACACAAACCACCGTGATATATGAACGGGAGAACCGAGCGTTTCACTTGTCAATAAGTCACTCAGGTACTTATCTAAGATAATGTATAATATTGTCATAACATCAGTACAAAAATCTTAAATATGTATGTAGGCCGACTAATTTCACTTCAAAGTAGTATTGATTGTGGTCGGATGGAATAAAACAATGGTGAACACAGCCAAAACAATGCAACAACGCGAGGCGCGCACCGCACGTGCCGCCTCGCTCGCGGGCACCTCAGTACTGACGGATCCGCGATCGCCGATCGGGTCGGATCACGCGCGACGGGGACGACTAGACGCGCTCGGAGTGCGTCGGAGCGAGTTGGTAAAGATTGCCATGCGATGCATTCGCACGCCCAATGAATTTGGCCGTCTGAACAGAGCAAGGTGAACCATGGTGGTTTATTTTCAGTGTGACGTCAATGCTCTGTCAAAGCGACAAGCGTTGCTCTTAAGCAAGCTCTACTTAAAACTGTAGGCACTCGAAAGGTCGCTAGACTGTTCCTAGCTTTGTAAACATTAACGCTTCCAGCAATTTCACGTTGGCAAAGGGTAACCACAATTTTTATTTTTAATTAATTTATTGAAATTTTTTGTGACATCTAATTGCATACACGCTCCAAAATAAAAAATATACTTTAAATGCAAATTTGTTAACCAACATTTAATTGGTAATTACCTACAACATTTCTTTCATAGTTACGAGAACTGATTTATAAACTTTACTTACTTATATATTAAGTGTAATAATCACATCTCTTCTATTCCGGCGAGTGACAATAAATCTATAGCAGCGAGGTGATAAATCATAATATAACGATTTGATTGATAAAGAGTGTAACGTAAACATAAAATGATTGAATGATGTTTATGCTCCTTATATTTTACGACGATAATAATAAGTATAAAGGCACTATTCTTCGTACAGTCAGCATTGTTCGTCGCGCCAAGCTGTCGGCTGTTATCAGTAATGGCGACATGTCACCAATGTTATCTCCCAGATTATTAACTTGCCTGTTTGTACATATACGGGAAAGTATCATACAATACAAATTTCTTTAAAATTTCTTTACATTTTTGAACTGAAAGTTCATGCCGTTGTGTGCTTGCTAAAATTATAAGATTAGATCTCTATATTATAATGTTAAATCATGGCGACTTAATCCCTTTGTATTTGAACTGAAAGTCCATGCCGTTGTGTGTTTTATATCTGTATGATTAAATATGAGTAAAATCCACGGAATATTTTGTGGGTATAATACTAAGTAATTATAATTATTTTTTATTTTTATATGTGTTACATAAAACCTTTCAATGTTATACTTATAGAAAAATTAACAATAAGGAGAATATGTATCAAATAAATAAAATAAATGATTTCAAATACAATGATTAGATCTCTATATTATAATGTTAAATCATGGCGACTTAATCCCTTTACATTTTATTACATTAGATAATTATTATTTATGTCAAAAACAACAGATGCAATATAGTTATTGAGAACCTCCGACTTCAAAATCGATAAGTCGGTGTTCGAGACCGGACGAGCGTGCAGCAAATAAAAATTATTTTTCAATTTATCTGCACATGTAGATAACATCACCACTGCTGCAATGGTGAAGGAAAACATCTGCCAACCCGCACTTAGCCAGCGTGGTGGATTATGGCCTGAACCCTCGTAGGAGGCCTGTGTCCCAGCAGTGGGAACATATATGGGCTAATGATGATGATGAACATAAATAAATTGTGCACAACACGTCATTTAAAATTAATTCCATGCTTCACATCTCATTGCCATTTATCAATTATATCATCTGGTGTATTTTATATCATCGTTTAATACATAAAATTATATTGTTCAATTTAACATTACAGTTATTAGGTGAAAAATATCTTCACAAGATCGAATTGTATTAATAGAACATAAAAATTAGCCACTAAACTTAAAATAAATTAGGATCAATTGCGGTAGGGAGTGACACTCTCATGAAAGTTATTTTCGTAATATAATTGGTGTTTATACCGATTATAGATCTAGGGGAAAACTAAACCACTATATCATGAGGTTTCTTTAAGCATTAGGGTGAGGGTAGAACCCCGATTTGTTAGTTGTGACCAATATGTCAAGTATTCATGAGTTATATTTAGTAAAGAAAATTGACTGTAAACGTTGCCTAGCAACAAACAGTAAACTTTCGGGAATATAGTGGAAACTAGAAATTTATACCTACTCCATTAAAGGCTACTTGTATTGCAACTGAAGTAGTTTTATGTTAACGATCTGCATAATATTACTTTAATTATAAAACAATAAAGAAAAGTATAATAGACCTATATGGTTAATTTAAGTTACCTAGTTACTTAAATAGTGAATGAATTTAACAAAAGAATATTCTTTCTTTTGAGTATGTTAATAATAACTAGTGATTGTAACGATGTTAATTCGCTAAATCAAAATAAAAGTTCGTGGGTAAGATATTATGTATGTTTACGCTATTCAAAATGACTCAATATTTAATTATTAACATGGCGATTTCTGCACTCATGGATGGCCTCTTTTGGACGTGACTAAAGAAACAATATTTTTTGTTTTAATTCAACCTTAATTCGTGATAGAGGGAATGTAGATACGCTCGCAGATCCCGAAGAGGTGTTAAATTTTGAAGCTTCATACCAATTAAAATACGAGTGTAACATGTATGATAATTGTTGGCCCATGTCCTTTTCCTTCCCCTTCCCAGTCCTTTCCTTTATTCCTCTCGCCAATCCTTTCTTAATCCCTTCCCAATATAAAGTCGGCAATCCATTTGTAGAGGCGTAAGGTCTTTAATCGACTCTACGTCTCTACAAATGTTCATGGGCGGTGGTAGCGCTTACCATCAGGCGTTCTACCAGCTCCATTGCCGACTGTGACATAAAAAAAAAAAAAAAAAATACGAATAAACTTGCTAAAAGGAATTTATGTCGAAGTATTTTTTGTAAATTATTAAGAAAACCAAGAAATACTTAAATCACAATTATTTGTTAAATATGCTAATGTATGCTGTGATAAAATAAGCAGAAATATTATTAAAAGGTAATTTAAGTATATATAGTAGCTGAAGTATTTTAGTATGCCGCTATATGTTCAGAGTAGGGAATGGGCTTTTAAATCAAATCTACTAACTAAACGACTCCATGAGGTCTTAGAATAAATCCTTTTAAACCATTTCAGCAAAGGTAAGTGGCGAATGAGCTTAACCTAATTAAATGTAGGCTAATGCGCACTTGAAGGTTTAAATTATGTTTAAACAGTAATTTATTTACATTTGTAGTGATTGACAGAAACCTCTGTATAAACGAAAAAATATATTATGAAACATACCGTATATTACAAAAACCGGAATATTTATCAAAGTTAAAACTAGATGAAAAAAAAAAAAACTTTTCTTAAATGCGCAATGCATTTTCACCATAATTTCGTGCACCGAAATAGTTTCAAATGTACACTGTTATTTATAAAAATTAGTTCTCAGTTATATTTAAAAAGATACTTCGTGTCAGGTCACAAATTTGGTAATTAAGGTCTACAGATCGCTAGTACTCTGACGATTAAACATTAACAACTACTCCGTTAACCGGTATATACCAAACTATCCACGATTGGTAAAAATACTTTTTTCTTGGCGAAGTTTTATTAAATTGTGAGGGTATCATTTTATTTATCTCAGTGACATAAATCGCTCTATCATGTTTAAAAAATAATTCAATTAAATAAATTGAAGGAAATTTACCAACCAGTAATCTAGAGTTTTTATGATTACTCTTTTTATACTATAAGTACTGTGTATATATGTATTGATTGTTCTTATACCTAGTTAATAAACTGGTACCTATCTACACACTAAAATGGAAGTAGAAGAAGTTTTGTTACGTTTTGATAAACAAATATGTTTACAACGATGTGTATATTTACATTGTATTGTGAGATATATAGATAACTCTCATGTTTTAATCATTTAGAATCGCGATAAAATTTTGTAGTAGCTACTTCAATAATAGGAGATAATATAATTTCAATAATGGGTTAAACCGATTATTTTGCACCCAATTGTAATTAGACAATGCCACAGTTAGATTAATGGAAATAATGTATCCCACCACTATATACGAATGAGATAAGGTCAAATATATTATGAATGTACTCAGACCCTTTGTTGTCAAAACCGTGGCTATAGCAACGTAAAGCCTCTGTTATAATATGATACTCTTCCCCTTTTAATTATTCTGAATACGTTGTTTTGTTGTGGTTTTTCATTGAATGAAGCAAAAATGTAAAACTCTTCACGCGTCACACTTTAAACGTGAGAAATGGGACAAATGAACGTTTTTAGAGTTTAACATTGGAGTAATAAATACTGTTTGAATGCATGTATGCGGTTGTAGTATAAAATAAATATTATGCAGTATAAAAATTGCCCTCATAAGTAATGAAATACGGTCATTAACCTTTGGTAAAAAGAAGCAGAGCACCGAAACGCGGCCAGAAGACGACTTTAAAAACGAATAAAGCAAGTATATCTAATCTTAAATGTTGCATATGTTCAATTCACTCTAACTATTTCCTTCATTAAGTTTTGAGTACAGCCGAATAAATCATTAATAGGTTTAATGGAACAAATTATTAATATTTTATTATTTTTACATTATATTATTCTTGTCACTTCTTAAAGACATTTTATACTTTATGCAATGCGAACAGTCGATTGCCTTAGAAGAAAAATATGTTTAAATTAGAAAGTAAGAACATCTTTTGTAAAATATAGTAAACTTCTTTTATTGTTATCTGCAATTAACGCAGATAGTTGTCTGGAATAGACCAATACTAAGCAATTTGTTATGATAAAAATTTCATGATGAACTGTGTTGTTATAGTATTTTACGATTATTAATTTAAATAGGTAATATTTACTGTATACGAAATGTCATGTTTAATACAATTAATACTGTGATTATTAAACCTATAAACGAAATGTTTTTCAGCGTTGATTTATATTCAGAAATCTCTACAAAGCTTGCTCTATTTTAACACACGAATGAGGTGCTTTATGCCATTCATTGAATGCTATTTTTGCTCTTTTATGTGTATACACATTAAAGTTACGAATCAAAATTAAAATCACAAATAAACATACACATTTGATTTAAATTATATTGTAAGAAAGGACTAAGTATAAATTCAATGCATTGCTTTGAATGAAAGTAACTAGGTACGAATATGATTTATATTTGCTGTTAATAATAAAAATGTAATATACTTGTAATTATCTATTAAATTATTTGTTTAGAAACATACCTAAATTCTGTTATTGTTCATTCTTTAGTATGTAGGTATACCTACTACTCACATGAGATTTATTATCTAACGTTGCGTTGCTATTTTTAGACACAGTCATTCTGTTGGTGGTCTTTGAATTATTTTGCTGCTAACCATGTTGTTTTGTAATAACGCTGATTCATCCAAGGAACCAGTTCAAAATTATTTATTAATAAATATACCTTATAAATACGTTTACTCCGTGTGAGTGAAAAAAATACAATTTTATAGGATAAATTGATCTAAATAAGTCGATAGTTTGTTGCTACTAGCTAATCACCGGCTCCGTCCACAAAAAATATAATTTTCTACTAGTAAAATGCAGTAGGCTGAGGAGGTAGTTCAACAGATCCAAACTTTCTAGAAACGATGACGTAAATTTTGTAAAAATTTTGTAAATCAAAATGATCTACTTACACTTGTGTACTATGTGGGAGTCGAGCACGATTCGGCACGAATTGGGCCAGCTCGCACCGGGGAGGTACCACACCCCCACAGAAAACCGGCGTGAAATAATAGCATGCTATTGTGTTTCGTAAGGTGAGTGGGGGGGCCGGAGGCCCATATCCTTTTCCTTATCCTTCCCAGTCCTTTCCTTTATTCCTCTCGTTAATCCTCTCTTAATCCCTTTCCTATTTAAAGTCGGCAATCCAATTGTAGAGGCGTAAGGTCTGCAATTTAACCTTATGCCTCTACTATGTTCATGGGTTGTGGTAGAGCTTACCACCAGTCGACCCAGCAGCTCCATTGCAGACTATGACATAAAAAAACTCGTTTTTGTAAGAAAAACAGAAACCTTTTTCTTCAGTAATTACTAGTTTGTCCTAATTTTGTCTGAATTTAATTTTGTTCTTCAGGTAACTGGGTCAAGCTCTGCGACGGTAATAAAACCTTAACGACGTATTATTGCGTTTAGACGGGTCGATTGCGAGTCTTTTCTGCGAAATTGATGAAGATAAATAAAGAGAATTTCACACACATTTACCAATTTAGCAAAGTAACATTCTTTAAAGGCACAGATAAAATATTCCTTTTTCTTGATAATGCGAGGGTAACAACTAAAAAGGGACAGAAATTGGTATTAAATATAGCAACAACTTCAACAAATTGAAAAAAAACTCATCATATTGATTTATGACCAGCGGTTCTGCTTATAATAGGGGTACCTATTGTAATATGGTGTATACTGGATGCTACTTACTATAAAGTAACAAGGACGCTTTTTGTTAATTTTTTCTTTTTAAGTGTGTACTGGTTCTAAAACTCACTTGAGTTCGAAACCAGCCAGCCAGTTCGAAACGTGGCGTATAGGAGAGTAATAAGAACTTATTCAATATTATCGTGAGACTTACTATATAAGGAAAATAGAAGGCTTTGCTGTGGGATATTCTACGTGCGTCTCATCAATACTGATTAATCGGGAATATCCAAGAATATTTATTTTTAGCAATGCTTCAGACACATTTTGATGTGGTTGCTCTCTGATTTTCAGTTCATTGAACTCAAAGCTCAATGAAATAGAAAGGTAAAAGGTTAAAGCTTACAAGCAATTTCAATTTATTAAGAGCCTGGAAATATTTTTCTTAAAATAATAAATATAAATTTTAAATCAAGAAATTGCATTATAATAGCGGGAATTCGGTTACATCGCGTGACATGATAAGGAGTAGCCTATAATCTTTCCCAAAGTCTAAACTATTTGTCAAAAATGGTTAAATGGTTTAAGTGTGGAAGAATCTTACATGATTTTATGTTTTTTAACCCCTTTTTTCGCGATACGAAGTATCCTACGTCCCTTCCTAAGTTCAGTTCTATCATCATACCAAATTTCATCAAAATCGGTTCAGTGGTTTAGGCGTGAAAGCGAAACAGACAGACAGAGTTACTTTCGCATTTATAATATTAGTAGGCATGATATATAACGGCAATTCAATTATTTGTTAAACCATAAGGCATAAACCTTAAAGAAAAGTAAGGTCAGGGTGAATTTGGAGTAAGTAAAAGTATTGTCATATTAAAAATTATCTCGCGACATCGTCCACGCGTATGTAGATTAAAATTTAAATTATATTCTTCATATATTCAGAAAAAAGTTTCATCAAAATATGTCCCATAGTTTTTGCGTGAATGCCGGACAACAGACAAACAGAAAAAAAAACTTTATGGCTTGTGTTATTTATATGAAGATCCCCAGGAGTATTTTTTTATTACTTTTATTCATCATTGTCTCCAGCTTTATTTAATTCGTAATTACAACAATTTCAAAAAATTGCAAAATAAAATAATTCCATAAAGAGACGTTTGTATAAATTCAACAATCTCATAAAATAATGTAAAAATGTAGATCGAAGTTGTAATTCACTGACTCAATGGCGGGGCTATAAATAAAAACCGGGTCAATTGATCTCACTGCATCAATCCGACATTATCATTTGAAGAATTTCAATAAATAAAATGAATTTTATTTACGATCTCTTGTATTATTTATTGATTATTTCTTTAACTCTGTGCTTTTTTAATTGGTGCTATGAATTCTGCAGTACAGCGTTTCTTTTGCTTTCCTTCGTTTAGTAAAAAATTGTTTTAGTAAAAAGCAGTCTGTGTTCTCCGATGAGAAGAGAAGAGTGAACGGATACCTTCTAGGGAAGCGCGCTTCATCTTAGGCCACATCTCAGCTTACTTTTGGGCGAGATCGTGGACAAGCGCTGCCCTATTAACAAATGGAACAGAAGTATAATGCCTTTCTTTATTGAGTAAGTGTGAGACTCTAGTTTGTGAAAATGATAAATGGAAGTATGCATTCATGCTACCCAGTTACTGAATGTACCAACTTACAGGACTAACTCTTCCTCTTCTGGGAGTATCCGGAATTTTACAAATTTTTTCGTAGTTTGAGTTAATTCGAAGGAAGGATAGCGATCATCAAAACCAGGAAAAACATTATGATACCAGCTATTTCACAGTTTGATGGTAATTAAAGCAATTATTTTGATTATCGTCTGCCGGCTTTAATCTTACGGAAGTAACCGTATTTTAATTGCGTATGTATGCATTTACATGTATTTTAAATGTGCATTTTTTAATTCAAGTTAAACTTACGTTATAGTTTTTTAGTTAGCAATCATGAAATAACAGAAATATTTTTGTACCTTGAATACAAACAGATATTAATAAAAACGTGTCGCTTAAAAATGTTAACAATTGACTTTTTGTGCAAATACAGCATTTGACAGCTGCTCAATCCAGAGCATCAATCAATTATGGATCAACGCTTGCGCATGTGTCATAATTAACATCTGGCCACGCGTCAGACTCCAATGTTTGTTTATAAAAAATCCCTTACCATCTGGCCAATATAATGACTGATTTTTCAGAAGTCTTTTTATATTTTAAAGTCTTTCAACAAAGTTACACATATTTAAATAATTAATTACCGAAATCTGGAGTCATTACAATAAGTTCTTTCATTTGATAAATAGGAATTAATTTTAAAATTACTTTGCTAGACGACACGTTTACTCCGAGTTAAAAGTTTTCGTTTAAATAAATGAATCTGTATATTTTTTACAAACACACATAACTTAAGTAAATTATTAAATGGTATACATACAACAGTATTCAAAAACACGTAGTGCTAAATATCCTATATGTTAACAAGACCCTATTGCCTGTTCGGTTTGGTTTGGCTTTCTCTTATTTCTTTTGATATTAATGTATGTAGATTCATTGCTTTTTATTTACTTAAATACAAATATATTCCATATATCATGTCATGATCGAAATACAAATGTCTATTAGACAATCTAGGTAAAAACACGGTATAGAAACGAAATGTGTGTGCGACCTTCTAAAATTAGGTTGATTTATTAATGAAGTTATGGTTCAATCGAATGAATTATTCAGACGGGCTTGATCAATTTTGCAGAACAGTCTAAGTTTGGCAGTAAAAGCCAATAAATTGAATTATAAGTATCTAAATTTAATTTCGCGGGTAAATGCGTAAGAGACCCCTCATAATAGATACAGTTATTCATATCTACTATTTTGTTTTGTACTATTAAACTATTTATTTATTCAAAAAAATAAATATATTAGATAGAGATTAAAGTAATGCTTTGACATTTTAGAATTTTTTATAGTATAACCCACGCTTTGTTCAACTATTATGTCAAAAAGTTCACCACAAGTGAAAACGATAACATATAAAATATTACACAGAAAAAAGTATTAATATTCAGCATCAATGCCGGCATCTTGTGAATTTTATATGAAGAGAAACTCGTTAGGTTAAAAATACACAGCCAGTTAAACTTAGTGCAATAAAGTAGACGGCGGGTTTGTCTTTTTGCATTACTTAACATTAGTATGGAGTCTAGACTTGGGGTGAAGGTCCTGTATTAAACAGGGGCACTTAGAACTATTTAGGATTATTTCAAATAGAAATTCGCTTTAAGAAAAAACGATCTAAAAGCCAGTGTAGTAAGTTTCACATTGTAAGTACGACTGATCTACAGACCTGTATTAGTTATATATTTACACTGGTTTTGCTTATAGATAAGAAACCGCAAAACTTCTGAAATAATAAAATTGACACCAACTTAACCGCTAGATAATATAAATCGTTGCACGTCGATTTGTATAAAATGTACAATAGAATAACTGGTGAAATAATGAACTCATTGAATATTTTAAGTTAACTGCGTTAATATTCTTTTGCATTGGTATTTTTGTCATTTTAATAAGAGCGTCACATTTTTAAATCTTGACAAATAAGAGCATCAATCACAAAAACACACAAAAAGACTAACACCAAATCGTATGAATTACCTAATCTGATAAGTATTATGTAAGCAAACATTGTTTCTCATCAGCACGCTAGTAGGTACTTTTTGTAACACTGACCATTCTATGGTGGGAATGGGAACACCTTAGCGTAAGTTCTTATGAAATTATAATTAGGAAGGAGGTCAAGGGTAGCTATATGGATGTAAACTGCATTCTGTTTGATATCTTTTTATATACGCACATGAGGTAAATTTCAATTTGATTATGTTTATTTGAAACGTTAATTAAATTGTACTCTGTTTGTACTATGGTATTATTCAAATTTTATTTTAATTTGGTAAGCAAAGTTTGAATTGTTAAGATAAGATTGCATTTTTAATGAGAGAGTGTAAATAAAATTGTAATTCGTTCGTGTTATTATATATCACTAGTATAGTGTTATGTAATCTGTGGTATTGCGTATGAATATTGCCCGAATTGTAGGCAAACGATTTATAAATATATCTAATTATGAAGATGTTTAACTCTGAATTAGTTACACTGTGGAATTTTTACAGCTTATCAAATACATTCTCTTCTACATAATATTTATTCTTTTACTATATACTGCTTATACTCTGCTCTGTCTGGTTGTCTGAAAAAATGCTAAATAGAGATAAGACCGCCAATTGTAGACATAGAAACTGTTGGCGTTCAATGTCACCGTAGAATATGATGGCTTCAATTGATTTTTACAAAAGACGAAGGAATCAACCAGACGCCAGATAAATGAAAATGACACAGATAACATAATACTGTATTGATATCTAAGTTTGGTAATATTCTTTTTATTCGATCCGAACAGCGACATCTGTATTTTGAATTAACATTCTTGTAAGCGCTTTTGCAAGGTTGGTATTGTCAATTGTGGGTTTACGATGAACTATATAGATGGCTCTCATAGCGATTTATAATTCTGAATAATATGAAGAAATAAGAATGATTTAAAGTAAATATCGACTAGTGCATCCTGATTAAAAATAAAATAATGCAAGTATTTATTATTTTAAAAACATAAATAAATATAAGCGCCATCTATTAAATACTCATAAGAGTCAAAAGAGTAGTATTATATTATTTGCGCCACAGGTGAAGTTTGGATCAGCTTTCAAATTGGGTTATTTAGTTGTTCTTAATATTGTGTGTAGATGGCGCTAAAATTCATTGTTCTTTTCAATCAATCAATTTTTATTAATTGTGGTAAAGCCTACATCATACAATAAATTCTATATATTATCATACAATAAATAAAAGGTTACCGTGCCTATGAAAAAGTTTAGAGCTGTAGTTTTGTAATCTTGGCAAATCAAACAATCATGTAAAATTTATTTTCTTACAACACACCCTGACACAAGATATTTGATAAGTATGTATCTTCTAAAATTGTCTCATACATATTTCGAGTAAATATTTAATAATATGATTTCTCTACGTTTGAAATACAAGGGAAGCCAATTGCAATTTCGTTTTACAGTTTAAGATAAAAGCTTTTTCATGTCATAACTCAATGGAATAGACGTATCAGTAGAAATGTTTATGTTATATTACGTTTTCTTTCAATATGTTATGTTCAGGCACAAACATTGGAAATTAGATAAAGTTTATTTCAACAAATTACGGAAATTTAAGGAAACGAGACTAGCCTTTGGCCTATGACTTACGTCGCGTGTAGATAGATAAATATTTCGAAAAACTCTGTATAAGCGCGGTTATACCGAAATGTAGGTATAATCCCGGAACATCAAACAAAAAAAATGTTCAGCTTATTCGACTATGCACATTTATATACATTTTAAGAAAATAATAAAATGAAAAAAAACTAAACAAAGTCTAACTTTCAAGAAAACAGTTTGAAATTGATTTTTTTCCTAATTAGAAATACTTTTCTCTTTGATATTCAACGTTAAAATGATAAAAAGATTTCATTGATTTCATTGGGTTTGAGCTTGTGTAAAGCAAAGCTCAAGTGCCACAGTTAAAAGTTTCTTAAGGGCTTGTTTTCTTAGTCGAAGGTTCTAGGTGGAACTTTCAAAAATATAATTGTACATAGGTAAAAGGTAAGGCGAAGTACTTATAGTGGTAAATGTTTATTATAATGGATATCATAATTAGAGAACTGTTTGTGGGTTACCGTAGTGTTTGATTTAATCTAAAGCAAAACGTGTAACTATCTAGTAATGTTGCTGAAATAAACAAAGAGATGTTTCTAAAAAGGGGAAGTATCACACCACTTCAGAATATAGGCGTGAAATAGCAGCATGTAACTGTATTTCAAACCACCAGCTCAGTTACCCGCTAGGCCGTCCACTCGTAATTCTGAACAATGGCTGAAGTGTGTAGTCCTTTCCGAAATATCCCTATTATGATTAATTTAACTCTGTATTGAAGGAAAAAATTCTATGATTTTTCGAAAGTCCAAAGCCGCATTTGCGTCTGTGTGTGTACAGTTGACATTTTCGTTTTATTCCATAGAAGCCGTTAGCACGCATAAATAAGTAAAAACTCATCCATAGCCATAGCACGTCTGCTGTACGGATTGATGTCGGCCATTAAAGTGACGTCACGCGTACAAATCTCGCAGCCTCCACAGTTGCAGGAAACATTTTTATGTATTTATGACAACTACGTGTTTTTCAAAACATAGTTTTTATAAATAAATTAATTAGATTATACAGATAATAAATATATATTAAAATCATTATCCTTACCGCTACGTATAACATGTTATTTATATGTTCTTTTATGTTTTCTATTAAGCATGTTAATTGCTTTTTATAAAATTCCCTTAATGTATTTTTAAAATAAAAAAAGTGTGACAGGCCAATAAGGTCCAAGTGTTTTTTCATAAACGATTAAAAAGTATAATTTCAATGATACTCTTTACAGTTTATGTAGATTTTAATGACTGTTAAATAAAATAAAAAATTTTGAAACGTTGCTGAGGGCCAAAGCTACTTAAGATGGTTGTCAACACTAACTACGCCACGACGCTTGCATGAATTTCAGTTTATTGCGCGACAGCAATTCCGCATACTGATTTTTTCTTTTTCACTCCCTTTACTAAACTAAAACAAGTTGCGCCACAAAGTGACCCATATCTTCTTCAAATCATAGATATAAATGGGTCTATAATAAACAGTTATCAAAATCTGTAGAAGGCGCATCGAATGTTCTAAATCGTTATATCATAGCTATTGGATTAAAATCATAAGAATGTTTTATATATGATATTAATATATATCCAGAAATTATGTGACCTCAGTTCTGGTTGTCTTATTTTTTTATGAAATGTCAATTTAAATGTCAAATTAACAAACATAGGTTTGCAATAACTGCATTTTGTGATTTGTTAGAAACGGGAAGCATTTTGAATCGTTGCCCATTTTTGATTTCCGATTTAATCCTCTTTGTGTAATAGGAGCTTTGCAAATTCCTGCGGTAAGCCTTACTGCATTTGTGCACGGACGAAGAGATTTTGAGGTATTTACCTCTAATGTTTTCATAACAACATTTTTATAAGTGCGATATATCTAAATAAATAATAAAGTTATACTTTATTATTAGATAAACATGTGTTCCATTTTTCGCAATGTATTAATTTTTACATTCAGTTACACTCATTGCTTCTAAGTATGCCAAAAACAGATTACTTGCTTGTTCTCGAGGCTTTATGATCTCAATATGTTGCATTATCAGAAACAAATATTATTGTCCAAATAAGAATCCAAGTGGTCACGAGAGACAGAGAAAATTTTGCAGAATCGCTTAGTGATACCCACTTGCTTCCAGTTCGCTCCAGTTCAGAACATTTACATTTTACTCGACACATTTACATACTCTTTGCCTGCCCTCTCATCGGAATAACATCTAGTAAAATGCAGCACCAACAGGATGCTTGCTGAATTATTGAAGACGCGTTTTGCAACTGTTAACAACATTGTCGAACGATTTATGTTCTAGAGAGTTCTACAGCTTTTGGTTTTTACTTTTTCTGCGTCGTAAATTACTTCGATAGTTTAAAGTTTGGAATTATCCGATTATTTATCGCCGCTCAATGTTTAATGTTGTCTATAAGTTACGTTGGATAGTTTGTTATACTCCGAATAAATACGCGTATGTATAAAGACGTGTCAAATTTTAGTGTATTTTGTGAACAAATAGTACATATTTTAGAAAATCTTAATCAATTAATTTGCTAAATATGTTTAATTGTGGTTACAAATTTGGCTCTCGTCTGTATCAATTTACTACTGGTACAGAGAGCCTCAAAATCTGTCGTAAAAAATTTATCATACAGCAATTATCCAGATGGCTTTTACCAACTTATTGCTTCCCGCGACAATGCCGTCCAATTGCAGTTAATCTGCTTTCGCGCTGATGATATTCGGTAATCCTTTTTAAATCGCGTCCCATCATGTGCGACAAAGCCTATCGACAAAATTACTAACCACATTGTGAAAGCGAAATCAGCTTAACAATCCGTATCTGTATACATGTATTCCCTTTGTATGGTTTCATATTTAATGCCATTATACTATTGAAGTAATCAAAGATGAATAGATAATCGATTATGAAATGTTTTATAATTGTATGAATGTACGAAGTTCGTTATTTCCATTGAGGTGGCGTCTACCGTCCTCAGATCTGAATGTCAAAATGAAATGAAAAATACTGGTTTAATTCTTGATCCTTTTTGTTCAACTCTTTATTACAAGTGCAGAAAATTACACTTTAAAGGAATTCAAAGAGTTAGTCTGGCTATACTTTGTACACAATACAGGGTTCTCATTCAGGCAACTACTGGCCATAAATGCAATGTTTTATGTTTGCCAAGCTATGAATTTATTATACATAAATAGATATAATAAATAGATACCGAATTATAAAATAAAAACGTTCCCTTAATTGTGAGTGAACATTTTTTAATATTTGCTCGAAGGAATATTCAAACAAATGATCCAAAATTAACAGCCGCAGCAGGACTGAAAATTAAATTGTCGGTCAATGAAACATGCAAATGAGTCGCAATCACGTCTGCTTTGTTCTGGTTGTATTGTTTTGTGCAAGTTACAACAGAGTTAATGCTCTTTTCTCTACACTTTCAGGAAGTCCAATTCGACTGTCACGTCTCAATTTGTGTTTTATGACAGAGAAATATTATTATCTCCTAGTTTGCAGTCGGGGTGCGCATTTTTATGAATAAATTAGCGTTTATATTGTGCCGTAACAATTACAACAATTATTTGGGTAGTTGTTTTAAACTTTGGTGATAAAGATAGTATTATATATTAGACATGATGTCATAAATATATGTCATGGTTACAAATATGATTTATGACTTTGTTATATAATTGTGGTCCAAATTATTAAAATGCTTACGTTGTTATACATCAAGTTAATATAAATTATTTGTCATTCGTTTATTTTTAATGTTGTTTACTACCAATTAGTATTGCTCAGCGCGTTTGCTGAATTACGGAGTCCTAAAGAAAAAAGAGGTAAACTCTGATATATGAAACCATTAAAAGTCCGCCCATGTTCACTTCAGGCAGAGCTTTACTAAAAAAAGTATCTATAGTTCACTTTTATTGAGTAATAAAATCAAATAAGTGTTGTTCATTGATTGTAATTACAATAATATCGCGTACTCTTTCTGTACTCCTTGCCTTGTAGCATTTTAAATGATGTAGTACTTTAATTAGAAGTTTGTTTATTTTGAGTTCATATGTATTCTAGTAGAATATTAAAAAAGTGCCTGAATTTAATATCTTCTTTCAAATACAATTTATCTCTCAGGAAATTTGTTCTAGTGGGTACTTCGTTTACTTCAAATGATTAACCGGCGAAGTTTGAAAAAGCGATCCGTGGCTTAATCTAGGTTACTTCATAGAGGAAAGTCTATTTATTTTTAGCATGAAACCTTACTACTTTTTACAAGAGAAGTCAGGTTTCATTAACATATATAAAAATAACTTGCTGCTAGAATACTCTTAACCGAAATTTTGCTACATTTGTAAAGGCTTTTAATCTAAGTGTTAGAAGTTTTTTTTAAGAATTGGGATTAAATGATAGATTTGTCTTTTTGACTATAGACATATGACAATATAATATCATCATGATCTTGCAAAAAACGGAATTAGACTATATACGAAAGTCATACATAAAAAAATATGAATAAACTCCGCCAAATAGTTAGTGTGCCGTATCCCCAAAATAACTCACGAACGAACAGCGAAAAGGTTTCGTACAAAAGCCTTTTGCCTTCATAGTCTTTGTTTACAATGGAGGTCACATCAGGTATTGTTACCAACCCCTTTACATGGCAACCCTCAGACATATTATTGTATTTACTTAAATAACCAAAACGAACCGAAGGTTGTTTTTTTTATTTAAATATAAAATATTGTAAAATAATTAAAAAAAATAACAACCATGCAATTGGAATTTCCTTTTCATTGGGATAGTTTTGATTTTGATTACAACATTTAAAATTTTCTTGTAGCTAAATGATTTCAAACTAAGCAGTTTCTTATTATGATGCTTGTTAACTAAGCTAGTAATGAATGTGGAACAAAATAAACAAAAATGATGAGTCCATGAACATCGGAAATTGCTCAATTAGCGAACATAGGATTTTGAATTGGAAAACGCTTTAGCTAACGACGTAATAGTTCAACTGATTTCTGGCAACTGTTAATTGGATTGTTGCTCTAAGCGTAATTATAATTATAGTGTATAAACTTAGTACTAAACGTTAACAGAATAGCGTTATTAAAATAATATGTAAATATGTTAATAAATAACGGAAGGTTCACGCAAAATATTTTATTATTGTTATTTTAGAGGGTCCAAACATTTAGACCTCGTATCGCAAATATTTAAGCCTGTACAAAATTTACAATAAATTAAAATCGATTTATATAGAACGTATGGAGTCAGGAAAAATCTAATAAATAATGTATCGACAAACTCTTTTTATATCCTTGGTTAATAAAAATATGTATGTACCAAAAATGGGTGAAAGTTCATAATTTCCACCTACAAGTATATAGGCGGAAATTATGAACCTCTAGTTGAAATCGTTAACCGAAGAAGAAATATTAGTTTGTATATTTGGTAGTCTTATTTTTTCCATTAAATATAAACCCACATATAAAGCTATATTAAATACAAAATATTTCCTAAATAGCAGTAGTTATAGCATTGAATTTCAAACTAGGCCAAGCCTGTCATTTGAACGCCAATAGGGACCTGTAAATGAATCGACTAGACAGCAGTTGATATAATAACACGATGAAGTATAAATACTTAATAATAATGAAGTGTATATTTATTTAGAAATTAAAAACTTTTTAACGGATTTTAAACGCGATTTATTCATTATAATATTAACCCGACGTTTCGAACACTTTACAGCGAGTGTGGTCACGGGGAGACTGAATTTTTCTAAATGTATAATACTCGCGTAAAATCAAACACAAGAAAATGCTATGTATATTTATTTTTATAAATAAAACTATAACGCTCATGTTTATTTTCCCTCCTTATACGACATACTGTCCGATCGTTGTGTTTTTTGGTATCAATTTTTTCGACCGGGCGTAGGAGGAGAAATCCTAAACTATGAGGAATAACGGAAAACGTCGAAAGGAGTCATGCCTTAATACTTTATATTTGAGTATAGATTCATGATGTTAAATAAGACTTTTGACCTAATTTAGCCTTATCGCGATTTAATCGAAAAAATATCTACCACTTCTAAGAGTTGAAATAACTGACATAAAAACACTAAGAATTTTATTTTCGTTCATATTACTTCGAGAGAGAAGAATTTAGTTTTCTCTTCATCTATTTTATTGTTTTAAGAGCTTGAGAGGCTTCACCGAAAATAGCTAACAAATTGGACGAAGTTGGGTAAACTGAAGTTTCTCGAGATAAATCGATTTAGAAAGCTGTCATTTCGAGGTAAATTAGATTTACAACGAAATCTTATCATGACTGAATATGCTACACATATAGAAACTTTTCTAAAATATTTTCCATTTCTTACGAAAATTCTGTTTTTAAATGACTTCACAAAGATTTACAATAGTTTACCTTACTTTTGGCATTGTAATTTATAGTAATGAGATCTTGACACCGAGATGAGTTGTTATGTTTGTTCATGTAAACTTTTACGATTGTTCGTGAAAAGTCATTTTAAGAGTAGGTCTTATGTATAATTTTTCATTTATATTTCAGTCAAAAATGGTATAAAAAATTCCTGTGAGAGAATATTAAAATTTTGCATTAAAAATATAAAAATAATCTATTAAATTTGTTTATAGTTTCATTACATCCAAATGCATAAATAAAAAAAGGGATTGCTGAGGCGGGTACCCTGGGCCACAGGCGTTGCCACGACTCGCCATTTGACGTGTTCGAATATCACCATGTCATTAAATGTTTTCTATATAAATATCTCAATAAACTTTAAAAAGAAACGGAAAAGCCGTTTTCAAAAAATCAAAAATAGATCAAGTCGATGTCCGTGTTCAAAACCAGTATGTTAGATGAAGCATCATCTTACACTTATTTCTTTGGTTTCGAAAGCGGTTTAATATTTTGTAAATGTACTATAAACCTACGCAATGTTTATCTTAGATATATAGACAACACTTATATAATTTTTTTAGCATGAAAATTGTTGCATATTATGCACAAATTTTCTTTTGTTCATTTAGAACTTTTTATTTAAGGGCATTTCTTAAAAACACAACGTTCTCCAATCCAGCAGTGTTCGTATTATTTTATTCCCATTTACGAGTAAAGGACGACAATCATTTGTTGCAGTTATAAGACAATAATAACGATTGTTACAACGTTTTACACGACTGTCACAGAAGAACCATTTTCGAAGAAATATTGTACGTGAAAATTGTGGGAAGAAATAAAATAGTGCTTCGGGATGCATCGAAAAATTGGAAAGTTTCGGTCTAGTTATTCGCTTCTATTGTCACTTGTCGCGGAATGAAATATGTGTTTCTACAAGTAATACAAATTTTAGTTCTGTTGTTTGGAAACTTTGAAAGATTTATATATAGATGTAAATCGCTTGCCGAATATATCCGTCATTTCAGGAAATGTTTGAATTTAAATGTGATATTTTCGTACAGCATACTTAGGTCCGTAAATTGTAGTTAATCTGTCTTAAACAATAACAGAAACTATGTGTCGTATCTTATAAAGTTTCATGGGAGAATAATAGTGGGTTTTGTTCATAGTTATAAAATTCACAAAAAATATATTTTGGTACAAAAAAGATGCTAATATCTGCAATCAATAGGTTAATGTATTGTAGTTAGATATGAAACATAGTTTACATCGCTTTTCGAACTTTTGTCGGATTTTTCTCGTTAAATCCAGTCAGCGAGGAGTTCTAGCCTAGATTTTCTAATGGTTGGCTCCATTCGTTGTTTTATTTGGGTTTTATCGTCGTAGCCCCGCATCAACTTCTCGGGTATCAAGTCGATGAGAGTGATTGGAAACTGTTTTCATTTTGCGAAATAAATGATTGAATATTGTGAATAAATGTTCTTTGTTCGTTTAGTGTGTGTGAATAATGATACATATTAAATATCAGTCAAGTTTATTAAATAATATTCATATATTTATTTAGTTATAAATATTCTTTAAGATGAGAGATTGTATCAAGCCTAGATAATAAATACACTTTCTATGAATTGTATGGGTCAGTCATATAACTACTTACTGTTGTTGATCAGAGACGGAGTTTAGTTGATCTGATCCTGAGACCCTTTGGAAGTAGTATCAGCTTAAATAAAATCACTTTTCGTTGCTGAGATTCTGGAACATTGAATAGAAATGTTAAAGGTATTTTAATTTGAGATTCTCATCCGGTGAATCTGTAAGCATACCTCAAGATATCTTTAACAGATAGACTTTGGTCCCGTGTAGTCGTGCTAGAATTTGATTTATTAGTGTGTTTGCTATCCATGGTGCTGTCCACATAAAATCCTATATCATATATCCTAGCATTTTCAAATGTGCCAATATCCAGTACAGTTTCTCTGTTCAAATAACATACAAAATTGAATTCATTAATTTATTCAATGATAAACAAACAAATTTAAGGTACACGACAGTAGTACACCAGTTTAAATTTATACACTAAATTATTTATGACAAAGTGTAAAAATGGTGTCAATATGCATAATATAAAATATTATATTATACATTTTTAGTATGTATACTCGTATACTTTTTCCACATGACTCCATTAACACACCACAGTCCGAAGTTGAATCAAAATGGTGGATAAAAATATATCTGAGCATTGATGATATCCGCTAAGCCAGGCAACGGGAACGAACTTTGGCGTCCATTCAGCTGGATATATAGCCAATCCATTCAAGCTAAGTCCCCGTGATTGATTGCTTAGCGATGGATGACGTTTCGACGCTATGTGCCCGTGTATGGTATTATATTGTCTGTTTCGACAATTATTTCTCGCATCCCTTATTTCTACTACTTAATGCCAGCTGTATTTATAATGTTGTAGTCATCTATTTTCAGTCTCTATTAGCTTATGAGAGTCTTTGATCGTTCTAATTTTCGTCGTCAATCTCAGTTATAAAATACTTATTCGATTTGGTAGTATACCTACTTGTCGAAGCGATACTTATTTGTAAAGTATTTTCACAGGTAAATATCGGTTCGACATCAGGTATGAAGTTCTAAGTAAAAGAATTTAGAATGTTGTTATTTTAAATTCATTTTTCATTCGTTATAAATAAATACTACAATTAAAAGTTTTGAGGTGAGTAAGTGTAATCTATACTTTCATTCCATTCGCTTAAAAAAAATAGTGACGTCATCAGGTAAGAATGTATTCACAATGAAGTAATTACTTCAACCTCTATTTCAATTATAATATTAATTATGTAAGATCCGATATCACGAGATCACATGTCAAGCATAATTTACAAAATATATGTAAAAATCAGAAAC